>NC_079457.1:43322071-43415184 GCF_903798145.1 Danio aesculapii
TAAACAGAAATTGGGGGAAAAATAGGGGAGCTAATAATTCTGACTTCAACTGTATGTGCATGCCATGTACCATGTAACTTGTTCAAACTAGGGATGCAACGATTAACTGATTTCACTATTAACTTCGATTTATATCATAATGATTGATTAATTAATCATAAAGGCTTCTCAACACCGCGTTTCTGCATGGAACAAAACTGCTGCAACTAAACAAAGTTATGCCAACTGTGCGCTAGTTTTAAGTTCCGAGCTTGTACACCAAGGCTAATAGGCATGCACACTGGATTAACTATGGCTGAGGCTATTAACAAAAACACTGAATGCAAGGTGGACTATATATGTTCTCTTTAAAAGAGAAATAGCTAATATGATGCTTAAATGTACATTAGACAAACACAATCGTTTTCATTTATTCTTAGTTTATTTACTTATTTTTTTCAATGTTTTGTCATTTATTTTCAGTGTAAAATTATTACTTCTGTTTAAAAGCCGAAAACTTGGCCAAAAACTTGTCCAAAGAGTTGAAACAACATAATTCTTGAGATTTTGTTGGAACAACGTAATTGTTTTATGTTCAATCCACTTAAATTTGTAAAAACTAATAAGTTAACTGAATTTGTTTATGTTGTCCCAACACAAATTGATTGTGTAAAACCCAGCATTTATTACACAGAAAAAAATTATTCAAAGATGATTCCTTGGATTTACTACATTTTTTTTACGTTAAGTGGTTGTAAACAATTTATTTGGGTTGAATTTAAACAAACAAATTAAGTTGAATTTTCTTAAATTTAATGTTTTTTTTTTTAATTCAACAAATAAATAGTTTGCAACAGTTTTGCAGACATAATTTTTTTCAGTGTACAGTACACTAAAAAATGATGGGTTCCACACAATTCATTCATATTGTCCCAACACAAATTGATTAAGTTAACTTAATTGTTTTTACAAATTTATGTGGATTAAACTTAAAACAATTAAGTTGTCCACCCCCCCCAAAAAAAGCGCATTTTAAATAGGTAGTTTTAACAAGCATAGCGTATACTGTATACTGTATATAATGTATATTTGTTTGAATTTATATATACACAATAAATACACACATTGTCATGTAAATGGAAACTTAATTTGTATGCTTACAATTAGTCACAATTAATTATTTCACACTCACTTTATTGCACTAAAATGTGTACTTACATTTAATGCAGAAATGAATCTCACAGTGAGTGTTCACTGTGCATTTACTAGAAAATAGCACTGTTTGTGGTGGTTGTACCAGCCTGATCTCGCGAGGAAACGTAACTATTTTACGTTTTGTCAGTATAGTGGCTAATTTGTACGAGTTCAGTCATACAAAAGTGTATGATTTTAAAAATTAGGCGTGGCACCAAATCCCACCCTTTAACCTAACCGTAATTGGGGATGATCAAATCATACTAAATTGTATGAATGAGATTGTACATATTCATAGGAATTAGCCACTAAATCAAAACGTTACGAATTGCCAAGAGATTGTGTTGGTTGTACAAATTAAAATGAATCACAATACTTTAGATTTTGTCTTGTATGCTATGCACTGACAGTGTCCACCCTTGCCATATTCACATTCTCTGACAAAGAGATTCAAAAGAGAATCTTTTTATTGTTCTGAGCTTAGTTTGTTAATTTTTTTAAACTTTTAAATAAAATAAAAGTTCTTGTGTTCTCAAAATGTTTAATAAGATGTTTTTGAGTTAATTTATAAAACGGAATAGTTCAAAATTCAACTGTAGTAGTCAGCATATCTCATGTTTCAAATTCACGTTGAAATTCAGATCCAAAATACACTAAAAAACTGAACGACGGCAACTTTAAACTCTCTTCTGCTTCCTCTCACTGACCACTAAACCCTGCCTGCGCTCTCCATTTAAAAAGCGGCCCATGTCTGCCCACGTACGTGTGCTAGTTAGAGAAATATGCTCCTCCATAACAGCTGACACTTTGACATTTTGTTAGATGTGATTCTGAGTGTTTACACACAAAAAGTTGTTTTGTACCCTCATCTCTGCACTCAAAAATAGCCTGAATTTAAATCAATATGTCGGCACCCGTCAAACCGGCTAATAATTAACATTAAGAGGACAATCCATTACACCTCATTTTATTCGAAATGATCGCTCAACAAGACAGAGAGACAGATGGATAATTAAATTGTCAAGCAGATGGCAAGTCCCTCTTGGATACCTGATAATTTCACCATTTTGACCCCCCTCACAAGCCTGTGGACAAAATCTTGTCATTTTGCGAAGGGCCATATGGAAACTCCCAGCTTCCCATCAGCCATAAATTCGTTGATTCGGAGACAGTTTGTTCTGTCTGTCACTGTGAAAAGCTGACAGGCCACAGAGCCGACTGTGTCTGACATGACTGAAATTGGTCAGGTTCACCGTGTTTATGTAAAGCCTCGGAAAAAAGATGTCACAGATGCCAGAGGCAGGTCTTGCTCCTAATAAAGAAAGACGCAGGAGTGCAGCGGGAACTGAGGTCTGCATGACACACACACGTCACAGCATCAAACCCAGGTGCTTTCTGGGATACATGGCTTCTGTATTTTGGGATGGGATTAAAAATGTTGCTTGCATTGCAATGGCTAAGACAAGACTAGGCTAGGATTAATGGCAGAGAAATATTCTTATTTTAAAAATTGTGATCATGTATATATTTATTTATCACAGTGGCTTGAAAACTAGTAATTTTCAAGATAGCTGTATAAAAATGTAATTACTCTAAACATTTAATATATAAACATTCAATCGGATCAAAGTTTTATATAAAAGTGTTTTATGATAATGAATTTCGAAGTACTTGTTTATTTATTTATTTATTCACTTTCTTACATTAAACGTTTACTTTTATTTACAAAAACTATTTTGTCCCATCTGTAAAAATGTGTCATTAAATTTGTAGGGAGCTGTGTTATTTTAGTATTACTTTATGAGATATTTTGTGGGTTCCTAATAAAATTTTAATAAGCTGTTATTTTAATATTTTATAAAAACTTACATTTCACCTAAATCTACACTGCAGGTAATGTTTATTGTGTAGAAGTGTATAATTATTATACTTATATACTTGCACACTTATTTTATTTAAAATACACATTCAAAATACATATGTTTTATATATAGAGAAGTGTTTATTTTCACAGACAAACTTGGATTTAGCTTATATTAATTAGCATATTAGTAATTATAATATAATAATTATAATAATTAATATTATTATTGTTTTTAGATTTTTTTTTTAAATATCTAGTTTTCATTTATAATTTTATGTCATTTATTTATTATACACTACCTGATAAAAGGTTTGTTGTCAGTCACAGTTGTAAGTGCAACAAATAATAACCTGACTAGTTGATTATTTGGAAAAGTGGCAGAAGGTAGATTTTATCGCATTTAGATGAATCATCTATTAAACTGCATCCCAATCATCTCAAATACTGCAGAAGGCGTATTGGAACCTGCATGGACCCAAGATACTCACAGAAATCAGTCAAGTTTGGTGAAGAAAAAATCATGGTTTGAAGTTACATTCAGAATGGGGCGTGTGAGAGATCTGCAGCGTGAATGGCAACATCAACTACCTGAGCAAATTCTTCAGCAGCATAGCACTCTTTCTCATACTTCAGCCTCCACATCAAAGTTCCTGAATCAAAGAAGGTCAAGGTGCTCCAGGATTGGCCAGCCCAGTCACCAGACATAAAGATTATTGAGCAGGTCTGGGGTAAGATGAAGGAGGAGGCATTGCTTGATGAACTCTGGGAGTCCTGCAAGAACGCTTTCTTTGCCACTCCAAATGACTTTATTAGTAAGTTATTTGAGTCATTGCAGAGATGTATGGATGCAGTCGTCCAAGCTCATGGGAGTCATACACAATATAAATTATTTTTTCACGGCACCATAACTTTATTTTCTATACTGTACATTATTTCTTATAAGTGACAAGACCTTTGTCTAACAAAAGTCAGACCTTACTGTCCTAATTAAATAAATAATTAAAAGTCAAGGCATGATCATATTTTATTTTGGTAAAATAAGCATAATCTAGAGGCCAAATGATCAACTAGAAGTCAAGTTATTTTGTCAGGTAGTGTACTATCCTTTTGAATTTTGACAGAAAGTGTATGTTTACAGAGTTTGAATGTTCTCCCCGTGTTTGTATGAGTTTCCTCCGGGTGCTCTAGTTTCCCCCACAAGTCCAAAGACATGTGGTATAGGTGAATTGGGTAAGATAACTTGTCCGCAGTGTATGTGTGTAAATGAGTGTATGGATGTTTCCCAGTGATGAGTTGTATCTGGAAGGGCATCCGCTACATAAAACATATGCTGGATAAGTTGGCGGTTCATTCCGCTGTGGCGACCCCTAGATTAATAAAGTGACTAAGCTGAAAAAAATGAATGAATGAATGAATGTTAACCTAAATAAAAATGATAAATGATTACTAAATCATAAAAATTAAACATATTTATTGTGTCAGTTAATTTTTATTTTATTTTAAGTAATGGATTTATTTTTAATATACTATTCACAAGATCAATTGAGAGATTATAACCTGAACTAACCTTGAAGATGTGAATTCAATGTAACATTTTCATGAATTTATGATTCAAAAAAGTGACACCTTACTAGAGAACATTAAAAGCCAGCACTGATATACGTTTCAGATTCGCTGTATATATTTCTAAAACAACAAACAGCCTCTAATGCATTGCTACTATAATTTATGCGCACTACTTTCTCTATAAAAGCTTAGGGGGGTCGGCTTTTACAGCACAGTCCTGTCATTATAGCTCGCAACATGATTGACAGAACAAAACAGAACAGGAGCTTAAGTGGCAGTCCAGCCATGTATTTTCTTCACATTACAGCAAATCATTTACTCGCCGCCCCTGGCCAAACGAAGAACCCAGCGAACAAAATTGAAACAGGATGGATTCATTAGATTAGCCAAAGCGAGGTCTAATTCACACAGACATCCGCACTCACTTGAGGAAATATCCATGTCTTTATACTCGCAGTGGAAGCCATGCGTGTCTCAATGCTGTAAACAATTATTTCTCTCCAAAGATCTGTATCTGCTCTGAGGTGTGATAAATGAGCTCTTACTCCTCACATCCATCAGGCAGACCAAACAGAAAATGGACGATGGGCTTTTTCAGGCCATGGCTAAGCTTCATTTAAGCATTGTTTATAGTGCATCACTCTAAACAGATGGTTTATCATCAGAATTGAACACCAGACAGAGCAAAACCCTTAATTAAAGGTCACCAGAGAATTTTCTATACTAACAGTACAGTGAAAATATGCATGAATACATAATAAAAATATTTATTGGCTTTGGATCCATAAAAATCTCTTAATTCCACAAAAAGTTCTTGGAGGTGGAAAAAAAAACATTCTTTAGATTTTTAAAATGATCACACAACAAAAAAAAAGGGTTATTTTATTGAATCACAGTGGAAACACCATTTTGGAACCTTTTTTTAACCTTCCCATTATGTTCTTTATAGTGGAAGTTTTTCAGGGGTTTTCACAATTTTAGATGTCGCAAACTCTCTTTAAATAATGTTTCAAAACCAATTTTTTGGCTATTTTCTCCCATGCGATTGTTAAATTCCAGAAACAATAAAACAAATTTTGAAAAACAAAGTTAAATAAGTTTAAAACAAAGTCAAAACAAACATTCTTCAGTAACGTTAACAGAATGTAATGCTACGAATATGGTCTTTATTAGTGTTTGAAAACATTAGCATAAAATATTACACATAATTATTGCATAATAATAAAGTTAAAATTGAATACTCTTTAATCCCTATTTGAAGAACGTAAAGTAAATGTAACGTAAATGTAAAATCTAAAACATAAAGAACATTTTAAAAATTTACAGATCCTTTTTAAAATAAGTAAATGGTTTTGGTGAATTAAAAGTTTCTTTTGAAATCATCAATGCCAGTGAACAAATTGTATTTATAGGAGTAAACCCCAAAATAGGATCATCCTTGTATCCCAAGTATGTACTTGTACACCAATTCTAATATGTAAAAGACAATTAGTTTCTTGTGTAAAGTCCCATTTTATTGACCTTATTCTTCAATGTGGAAATGCGCTCGTTTTTGTGATTGTTTTAGAACTTCCGATTCAGTCGCCTATGAAAGAAATGACTAGAAATAATAAATGGCAGAAAACGGTCAAACCACTTGCTCTAGAGACAAGTGTTTGCATGATTATACAGACAAAACAGAATAATATTATAAGAAAATATCAGTTTGCAACATCAAGCAGCAAAACAGGCTGTTTTTAATGTCTAAAAATGAATGGAAGTGACTGAGAACGGGAAGTCTCAAGCCAAAATGATTCAAATGGCAGTTCCCGCTCGTACACGGAGAATAAGTTGAAAACTGTGGGAAAATTAATTGTATAGTTTCTTCCAAAATATCATTTGGAAAATTACATTTTTATTAAGTTACATTTTTTTTAACCCAGTGTAGGCTTATTTTTATTTATTTACACATTGATTATTTATCTAATATATACTTTTAATATGTGTTTATTTGTTTTGATGTGATTTTAAGCCATTTTATAATTATTACAATCATAAGATTTGAATATTAATGAATAAGAATGTATTTATTATAATAATGTGTTTATTTATTTATCTTAATACAATATTTATTTTACGAATTACATTACTCTTTTTTTTTTCTGAAAATTTCCACAGACCCCATAGTAGTCCTTTGCAGTCCCCAATATGAACCCCAAGATTAAAACTCAGTTTTATATCATTACAACGTTCTTCACTAGACATGGGACAATAACCGGTTTCGAGGTTTACCGTGGTTTGGAAAAGTCAAGGTTTTAAAACCGCTAGAATTTTCTCTTATACTGTTCCTAAGGTATATGAAATTTTTTATATGCGTTGTAAAGAAATCTGTGTTTTTAAAAACTAATGAAGAAAGCAGAAAGCAACGATTTATTAAAATTATTTAGCCTGACATGTTTACTGCTCCAAAATATTAAAAATGTTTCCTGAAATAAAACATATTGTGTTTAATTGGGAAAAAAAATAATTGTTGTTTTTACTCAGACATTAAAAAAAGCATATAATTTAGAGCAGTAATCACAATAAACCGTGTTAATCACATGAAACCGTGTTATTTTTATCCAAGGTTATCCTACAGTCAGAAACTTATACCGGCCCATACCTATTCTTCACACTAAATTAATTGATTCAGTTATTTCGCTGTGGGAAAACATGAAAACTGTTAATCATGAACACTCATAGAAAAGAATCAGACGACGACATCACCAATAAAATCATGCTTAAAAGAAATAAGTAAATACTGTAATGTTTGCCCTCCCATTTCTTGTAGCAACAGGTCCATCACATCACCGATGACCAACTCCAGCATGTAATGGGAACTTCTAGAGCCACTCTGACTCATCCTATATATAATGATATAATTGACTTCCAAATTCTCAGAGGATGTATTTTTTAACATATATAGGAAGCTATAAGCATTTATTATCTTGTAGTTTAAAAAGCGATGAAGGTCTCAGGTGATTATGAAGTGCAGATGCAGATCTACAGCTGGAGATTTGAGACAATGGCCCACGTGTAATAACAGACAGTTAGATGATAGGCAGAAAAATGTACTACAAAAGTTAAGATTATTTAAAATTGTAATATTCAAAGTTATTATACAGCTCATAAAATCTAACTAGACACCTATTTGCAATTGTACTTGCCATATAAAATACCCCCACTGACGTCTATGCACATGGGAGGTCACTGGGTTTATGTCTATGTTTCAACTCAACTGTTACTGAAGATGTACCATTCTGTGAGACAGAAAGAGACGTGATAATACTGCTTAAATAGACATTATTTTTTAGACCCATGTGCAAATCAGTGGCTTGCTTTCTTCTGTGGAACACAAAAAATAATAGCATAAGCCTCAGTCACCATTCACTTTCATTGTGGAAAAAGTGCAATAAGGTGAATGGAACTGACTGCCTAATACCTTTTGTGTTACACAGAAAAAAGCCATACAGCTTTGGAATATAGTCTAAATAAATAGTCACAGAATTTTTATTTTTACATTAACATTTAAACTTTTGCAATAAATGAACAGTGTTGTGCTGATTGTAAAGACAACGTTTAACCAATGGAAAGCCATATCAACTCATTTATATCCACAGACAGTTGCAGTGCACCTGTTTTCGGTCCACTTTAATGGAAACGAAAGCCTTTAACTTAATATGACAGGACAGTAAAACACTATTATTCGCGGCTTTTTCATATATTCAACACTCTATTTTGATTAATATCATCATTGTCACGAAGCGGTAAAAGTATAGTAACAGACATTTGAAATCACGCACGCTTGACACAGACACATGCTCTTACCTTCAACAGCCCACACAAGCCGTATTATCCACAACAAACGAATTATATCCATAATTGCCGTAAATTTGGGCATTTGACTGTAAAGACCCAGAATATTCATTGAAAACTTGTCCGGCGGGCCATCTGTGAACACAC
Source organism: Danio aesculapii (assembly GCF_903798145.1). NCBI lineage: Eukaryota > Metazoa > Chordata > Actinopteri > Cypriniformes > Danionidae > Danio > Danio aesculapii. The sequence continues at coordinate 43,330,656 of NC_079457.1, forward strand.
TATGATCACAAGCACTCGAATAAACCCCATCGGACTGGAAGAACTAAAGCAAGTTTGGACGAAACCAATGAAACGCAGACGAGGGGGCGGGAATGTGAGTATGACTATGATGCTCAAACACTAGCGTCTGCAAGATGATTATATTATATTATATTATATTATATTATATTATATTATATTATATTATATTATATTATATTATATTATATTATATTATATTATATTATATTATATTATATTATATTATATTATATTATATTATATTATATTATAATATATTATATTATATCATTCGTTCATTCATTTTCTTTTCGGCTTAGTCCCTTTATTAAATATTATATTATATTATATTATATTATATTATATTATATTATATTATATTATATTATATTATATTATATTATATCATTCGTTCATTCATTTTCTTTTCGGCTTAGTCCCTTTATTAAATATTATATTATATTATATTATATTATATTATATTATATTATATTATATTATATTATATTATATTATATTATATTATATTATATTATATTACATAATATTATATTATGCCTATTTACTTAACTTTAAAATAAATAATTTAATTAATAGTAATACTTACAAAGAACCAATTTAACTCAAACAGTTTAACATTGAAAAACTAAATTCTTCAAACTGTCATAACTTGTTTATTAATAAAATATATTTTTAATCTATGTTAATATTCATGATTTCTGTAATTATATAGTATGCCATGTTACACTGATTTAGAAAATCCAACAAATAAATGAAGGCACTTTAATCAAAGTAGCCTAAAATGTATTTATTTATCAATTTTATTTAAATAAAATAGTCGAACAACGGTCACAGACGAAAATAGAGTATATTATTTACTTAATTATTTGTCTGTTTGCTTGCTCACTTATAATTACTATTATATCATTATTATTTATTCAAGTTGTTTATTATTTATTACTATTTTTAAATGTTTACTTTGGGCATATTTACTACAAGACATCAAACATTAAACGACTCTATTTAAGAATCAAAGTGCAGCCCTCAAAATACTCATTGTCATTTAAATCTTTGTATTTTCCCATTACCAGCAATTGCCAATTTGTCAGCAAGACGTTTATGATCATTTTAAATAAAATTTAGTGTGATGATATATTTTAATTCACAATAAGTAGGCTATGTCATTTAATTAGTATTACATACATTTGTTACATTGAATGAAGACTGAATATTTTTCTGCCCATACTTTGACATTTTATTTTAACAAAAGAGTGCACATTTGATAAACACTTTACTCTCCCATGAGGCCACAGGAGAGGATATGTGAATGAAAGTGAAGCAACACAAATAACATTGGTAGGTCATGATGAGATAATGACAGCATGGCAGATGTTGCATGTTCGCCTTTCATTCATTCACAGTACAAACTATTTTAGTAGTGAAGTATGTTTCAATCCAAATGTATTGCTTTTAACCATATATTTCTAACTCTGTGGTTTTCCTTATTGTTCATTTTGTATTGCATATGGGTCATAGCTGAATTTGGCTTAAAATGATCCTTGCCTTTCACAACAACAACAACAAAATACGTTTTAATACATGAAATGCTATTTAATTATAATTACATACATTTGTTACATTGAATGAAGACTGAATATTTTTCTGCCCATACCTTGACATTTTATTTTAACAAAAGCTATTGGAAACATTAGAAGCAGCACTTTACTTGCCTTTAATATTCCTCCATGTAAAAATTAAAAACTAAAACAAAACCAAAATAGTTTTTTGACTCACACACACAAGCCAAGTAGCTAATTTACACAGGAATCACTTGTTTAAGATTAATAACATTATTTTAAAAAACTCATGTTACATCAACAGTGCCCCCTGGAGTATGGGGGAAATAAATGTTGTGTGTTTTGTCTGTGCAGAAGGGTGAACAGATAATGTGATGCGGGTGATCGTCTATCAAATCGTTCTCTGATCCCTTGAGTCACTTGCAGTTTTCTTGTTGTGAGGATTACAGAGCTGACAGATCACACAGGGGGCTGGTGTGAAGAAGACAAATGGCCTCGCTTCTCAACACCACTGCTCGTGATCTTTGACTCCCATGTGAGAAGCTCCATGCGGTGCTTCAGCCCTCATGCACTGATGTTGGATGTATTTTCTGTGGATCGTAATATAGATCCTACATCATGGAGCTAATTTTAACATTTTCTCCCACCCTTTATCATACATCATTCCTATATTTTATGTTTTTTTTATTCTTCAAACAAATTGTGGAAATTAGCATACTGTACATAATTGTACATACACCGCATGTGCAATATATTTGAAGACTTGTTTTTGTTTTATAAAATGTGTCCTCTGTCCTGTTACTATTCTGGTGTTAGAATCCATTGCAAGATGATGTATTGCATGAGTGAACTATCTGAATTAATTAGACAATTTCATTTTCATTATTTATTTATTTATTTAATGGAGAATTTCAGATTATTATCAAATTATTATCTATTATTATCTATAATTATCGATTATTATTATTATCGAATTATCTAAATAATTCATTTGATATTTAAACTGTAGATGTTGGCAGACAGTTGCGTGGATGGATGAATGGATGGATGGATGGATGGAGCGGATGGATGGATAGCTTGATGGGTGGTTGGGAGGATGAATGGATGGATGGTTGAGAGGATGGATGTATGGATGGATGAAAAGGTGGATGGATGAAGGAGTGGGTGGATGGTTGAGAGGATGGCTAGATTGATGAACGGTTGGATGGCTGGATGGTTGGGAGGATGGATGGTTGGGTGGGTGGATGGTTGAGAAGATGGATGGATGGTTAGGTGGATAGATGGATGGATGGATGGATGGATGGATGGATGGATGGATGGATGGGTGGTTGGGAGGATGGATGGATGGATGGATGGTTGAGAGGATGGATGTATGGATGGATGAACAGGTGGATGGATGAAGGGGTGGGTGGATGTTGGGTGGGTGGATGGTTGAGAGGATGGATGGATTGATGAATGGTTGGATGGCTGGATGGTTGGGAGTATGGATGGTTGGGTGAATGGATGAATGGGTGGGTGGATGGTTAAGAGGATGGATGGATGCATAGATGGGTGGGTGGATGGATGGATGGATGGATGGATGGATGGATAAATCAATGGATGGATTGATCGATGGATGAACAGGTGGATGGATGTATAGATGGGTAGATGGTTGAGAGAATGGATGGATGGATGGATGGTTGGGAGGATGGATGGATGGATGTTTGGAAGGATGAATGGTTGGGAGGATGGATAAATGGGTGGGTGGATGGTTAGGAGGGTGGATTGATGGATAAACGTGTGGGTGGATGGATGGATGGCTGGATGGCTGGATGGATGAATGGATGGTGGAGGAATGGATGGAATCATGGATGGATGGATGGATGGATGGATGGATGGATGGATGGATGGATGGATGGATGGATAGCTGAGTGGATGGATGGCTGGGTAGATGGATGGATGTGTGGATGGTATTAAACACATTTATAAAATAGATTTGTTAATATTGATTTGTTAAATGTTGCACTTTTATTTAAAGTTTTTTCAGAAGTGTCTTGATTATAATTCATATAGTCACAATTTTACTACAAACACCAGTGTCATATTAAGGTTAGTGTTACAGTCTAAACCATGGTTAATTTATGGTTACCCCATTTAACAACAATCACCATGTTTGTTAATTTTTTATTTGTAGTTTATTTGAGTTTTTTTTTTTGTGAAACACTTTCTCTGACAAGCACATGTGATGAGACCAGCATTGCATCCAAACATTCCTTCATCTTTCTTCTAGATAGTAGGTGAAAAAGTACATTTTGTCCAGTAGGCAAGAAGCATCCAGCTTACTATTTCCAGTGAGATTAAAGAGTACACATTTGATAAACACTTTACTCTCCCATGAGGCTACAGGAGAGGATTTGTGAATGAAAGTGAAGCAACACAAATAACACTGGTAGGTCATGATGAGATAATGACAGCATGGCAGATGTGGCATGTTTGGCTTTCATTCATTCACACAAAAATAGAGCACACTGTTTTAATAGTTGTGAAGTATGTTTCAACCCAAATGTAGCCTATAGCATTTATCTACTATTGCATAAATTTCAAACTCTGCAGATTTTCTTATTACTGATTTTGTTTTGCATATAGCATTGGGTCATGCAGCTTTATTTTACTTAAAAACGACTCTTGCAAATTGTTGGAGGCATTGCGGCTCACAGGATGCTAATCATTTCCACATATTTTGGGGATGCCCTAACATTAGAAGTTTTTGGAAAGAAATACATAGTACTTTAGAATATATCTTAAATTTTTCAATTGATTTCAGCTTTGAGATACTCTACCTAGGTATGCTTTCAATGGATTCCTTAGATAGAAAAAGCAAATATATGTATAGAATTATCCTTGCTTCAAGTAAGAAAGCCATCACTAGATGCTGGTACAAACCTAGCCCACCACAAATACAAGATTTGATAGATATTTTGAAAAATATATTCATTATGGAAAAAATAACATACAATATACACAACCAAACAGATATTTTTGTCGACTTGTGGTTCAAATGGATTGAATACATTACTCCTATTCAACCAAATGTTTTTATTTTATAGAATTTTAAGACTTATTTTTACTGGTTATATTGCCCCTGTATATATATATGTATGTATGTGTGTATGTATTTGTGTATGTGTGTATGTATATATATGTATATGTGTATGTGTGTGCGTGTATATGTATGTATGTATATATATTTGTATATATATATATTTTTTTTTTTCTCTGTAAATAGTTTTGATTAGAATAATAGAAAATAAGGCAGAGGGATATGTTCTGTTGCTGTCCTGAAGAAGTTTGTGTTTTCTCTTTGGTCCCTGATTGGGGAATTTAAATTGTAAAAAATGTAAAAGTGGCATATATCTATCGATGTTGTGAATTGTATCTCTCTACAATAAAAACTTAAATATTAAAAAAAAAAAAAACGACTCTTGCCTTTCACATCAAAAAAGTTTTACTTTGAATACAAGAATAAAAAAAACATCTATATTCAAATAAATCAAGTAAATATGCTGCATATTGCTAACATATAGAGATCATTTAAACCATAGAATTTTACATGAACATCTGCTAGTACAAACAAATAACCAAAGCTGAAAATCATAATGACTCGATAAAAACAAAACATGATCATACATATTTCTGCAGGAAAAAAAAAATCTCCAAACGGAGCACAACAGAGCTGTTAGTAAGAGCAGAAGAGGGCGAGACCACAGGACGGGGAGAGACGGAGAGAGTCGGGGAAAGAGAGAGGGAGGAAATAGAGCAGAAGAATATGGATGTGACATAAAGGAATCTAGGATAATTCAGCCTCAAGAAGAGTGAGGACTGCAAAACGGCAGACTGGAGAATCCAGGGGTCGTTTCCATGGCAACCTTTGCCCAGGGAGATTGGCGACCCTCCTGTCTACTAATGCTAGCAGAGCGCAGATTGTAGGTCACATATGGCACCAACAACCCAATCAGGTCTAATCTGTCTTGACTTGTGGGTCATGAATTGAACCATGAAACTGGTTTTTACTCTGCCTCACATCACTGACTGTTATGTATAGATTTATATCGTTTGTGTTAATATGAGATTGTGAAAGATTGTGTTAAGGCAATGGGCGTTATAGTGGTTATTCTCATTTTTTTAAAGGGATGTTGAGTTGTGTGCTAAAATAGATACACAAGAGGGCAGTGACATCATATGGCTGCACTCTATAATTACAGCCATAATACTGAAAAATAATTGACTCTTTTTGTCCTGAATGGTGAATAATTTGTTTATATTACTTAATAATTTTAATTAGTCACATCTCAACACCTATTTTTGAGTTGTATTTTAATTTCACGCAAAAAAAAAAATGGACAGTTATGGTAAATCAGTAAGTAATATCAACGTTTTTACATTAAATACACATTTAAATTCAGCAAAAATACTATATGTATTAATGTAAATGTATTAATTAATTTGATACATATATTAAATTATTAATTGTTTAATGAATATAAAAATATATTTAATTATTTATTCATTCATTTTCCTTTAGTTTGGTCCCTTTAGTCATCACGAATGAACCAACAACTTATCAAGCATATGTTTTACACAGCAGATGCTCTTCCAGATGTAACCCAGTACTGGGAAACACTTATACACACTCATTCACACACATATACTATGGCCAATTTAGCTTATTCAATTCAGCAATAGCGCATGTTTTTGGACTGTGGGGGGAAACCGAAGCACCCACAGGAAACCCACGCCAACATGGGGAGCAGGGGCAGATTTAGTGATTTTTGGGCTCTAAGCAATTCCAGCCATAGGGCCCAAGTCCTGAAATGCATCCTTTCTACTTTTTTTTTTTAAATTATATCACTCAATCTTCTTTTTGACATTTTAAATTAATGCAATCTCTACATTTTAAAGGATTAGTTTTCTTAAAAGGAATTTACAACAAGAAATAATAAATTGTTTTTTACTGCTGGACTGCTCCATGATGGATAATTTATTTTGCAATATTATTATTATTACATTATCATAATAATATTATATTTGATTGTGTATTAAATAATATTTAATTATGTTAAAATTGTATTTGTAACTCTCACCATACAAAATTTGGTGGAAAACGATGTTATATATAGTTTATAGGGGTTATGTATACTTCAAGATACTTATTGGGGGCCCTTACCTCGCCTATTGGTTAAATCCGCCCCTGATGGGGAGAACATGCACACTCCACGAAGAAATGCCAACTGACCTAGCCCGAGACTCGAACCAGTGACTTTCTTGCTGTGAGGCGATAGTGCTGACCACTGAGTCACCATGTGACCCCATATTTAATTGTTAATAATATAAATATATTACACTGTGCAAAAAATTCATATGTAAATATCTATATTAAAATATTTACAAATTGAAAACAAAAACAATCTAAAAAGTATGATATATATATATATATATGGTGACGCAGTGGCGCAGTAGGTAGGTCGCTAGTTTGAGCCTCGGCTGGGTCAGTTGGCATTTCTGTGTAGAGTTTGCATGTTCTCCCTGCGTTCGCGTGGGTTTTCCGGAGTGCTCCGGTTTCCCCCACAGTCCAAAGACATGCGGTTCAGGTGAATTGGGAAGGCTAAATTGTCCGTAGTGTATGGGTGTGTGGAAGGTTCCCAGTGATGGGTTGCAGCTGGAAGGTGCATCCGCTGCATAAAACAGTTGCTGGATAAGTTGGCGGTTCATTCCACTGTGGCGACCCAAGAAAATAAATTTATATATATATATATATATATATATATATATATATATATATATATATATATATATATATATATATATATATATATATATATATATATTAACAGGGTTAAATTAAAACTTTTAAAGAAATTTTTAAGACCATTATGAATTAAATTTTTATAAAGGGCTAAAGGCTCAGGAATTTTTTTAAAAATGGCCCAGATGGAAGAGATTTTTATTTGCCTATCAAAAAAATTGTAATTTAATAAATTTGATAATACGATAATAAATTAATAATAAAAAATAAAATATTTTAAAAAAAGCAAAATATCTTAAATATTGTGTAAAAACAAGCAAGCTCTACTTGTATCCATACACTTTTTCCCAACATATTTTTTTTTTATAAAAAACTGAACACATTTTTTAAAACTATAATAAACTAAATCTATGCACAACAATCTGTCCAGGTCGGTGTCCTCAGCAGTAAATACATGGAGCACTTTTAAACAAATGGTATTGTAAGAAAAGCAATTAAACCATTATGATAAATAGAGTTAAAAATTACCTTTTTAAATAAAAAGTTTAATGTTTTATTGAGATGATTGTTAGTGATTGTATTGGTTTTGACCGAATTGGGTAGCAATACATAAACACAGGAAAATTAAACCTGTTTAAAAAAAATGTAAGTAAATTTAAGACTTTTTAAGGCCTAAAATTTGGATTTTGAGATTTAAGACATTTTATAAGTCGTTATAAAGACACAGCAGAAACCCCGATAAAGTATAAAAGTGTTTAAAGTTCTGCATGACCAATATATTGAGATGACATTCAGTATTAATGACTCGAGTCTGAATTCTGAATCTAACCAAGCTCAAATAAGGTCAGCGACCCTTGCTCCAACCTCTCCCGTGAGAACACAGACCCACAAAATGCTCTTTTGTGAGTGTAGAAACAAACATGACACCCCACTGTGCCATTTTGATGGCTTCTGATAGCAACACACACTGATACGGGTCTGGCTTTCTAATCCTGCTGCTCTAAATTGGAAAAATTGACCTTGCTCGCAGAGGTGACTCGAATTTGCTTTCTTTGACATTTCCAGGACTTAACAGAGTTTCCTGTGAAGATGAACAAGGCCTGGAGGACGAGCGTATATTTCATGAGTAATTTAATATCTGGAGCACGCACATGGTCCTCTGTGAATTAGGTCCTAATAAAATAACTGGACTGTATCAGTTGACAGCATGTCTTCAATATTGGTGAAGTCATTAAGGTGTAGACTATAAGGTGTAGATTTTAATATACATATTTGAACAAAAGTATCATTTGGCCAAAGAGAGCACCATCACTCATTCCACAAGCACCCTCAGTGATTTTATTCTGGAACTGGCCTTGCTTTAGCAAACATTAAATTTGTCCTCTTTGTCCTACAAAAATCATATTATAATTCATATCATATTGGAATTAATTTATCATTTATTACATTAAAGGTGTAGTAACCATGTATATTTATTCATTAGTGAATTGATTGCAATTTGTATGACCACACCTTTACAAATATGCTATTTTTTTTTACATTAAATACATATTTACATATAGTATCTAGAAGATTACATAAAATACTATTTGTATTACTATAACTTATATACAGTTGAAGTCAGAATTATTAAACCCCCTGAATTATTAGCCCCGCTGTTTATTTTTCCCCCAATTTCTGTTTAAAGGAGAGACGATTTCTTTAACATGTTTCTAAACATAATAGTTTTCATAACTCATTTCTAATAAATGATATACTTTATCTTTGCCATGATGACAGTAAATAATATTTTACTAGATATTTTTCAGACACTTCTATACAGCTTAAAGTGACATTTAAAGGCTTAACTAGGTTAATTAGGTTAACTAGGCAGGTTAGGGTAATTAGACAAGTTATTGTATAATGATGGTTTGTTCTGCAGACTATCAAAAAAAATAGCTTAAGGGGGCTAATAATTTTGACCTTAAAATGTTTAAAAAATTAAAAACTAGCCAAAATAAAACCAATAAGACTTTCTCCAGAAGAAAAAATATTATCAAACATACTGTGAAAATTTCGTTGCTCTGTTAAACATCATTTGGCAAATATTTTAAAAAGAAAAAAAATTCAAGGGGGGGCTAATAATTCTGACTTCAACTGTAATTAATATAATAAATATATTAAATGAATAGCTAATTGTTTAACGTATATAAAATATATTTATTTGTTAATAATACATTTTACTTAGCAATAAATTCAAATGCAAATATCTATATTTCAATATTATACATTTACATATTATTTGAATTGAAAAAAATATTTATCCAAAGCATGATATATATTTGAACAATCTGCACATTGAATCTCTGAGAATAATTGACAGTGTCACTTATACTACTCACTGTATCTGAGATAGTTGTTGCCATTTAGGTTTACAGTAGCATGTTTTAGAATATTTTGTATTTTTAATTGACTTTTCTTCATTTGAAATAAAAAAAAACAGACTAATAAATGTTGTTTACTGTGCTAAAGTGTGTACAAATCAATCCTATGGCAAAGGTGACTAAGAACTTGAAAAGGTAGAAGGTAGAAAAAATTCATCATAATATTAAAAGATAAAAAACGTTAAGTTTGTGCACTTAGTATGCAGTAAGTTGCTGTTATCTTGTCGTGTTTATGGTGTTATGTGAGTAAAGTTCTGATGTTAACTATTTTGTAATACATGTTTAATTTGTTGTGAATATGCGTTGTGAATGCGTACCTTGGCTCTAAGGGTCAAACAACAAAAAATAAGGTCAAGAATCTTGGTGTGACTCTGGAGTCAGATCTGAGTTTCAATAGTCATATCAAAGCAGTTAGTAAATCAGCATACTATCATCTCAAAAACATTGCAAGAATTAGATGCTTTGTTTCCAGTGAAGACTTAGAGAAACTTGTTCATGCTTTTATCAGCGGCAGGGTGGATTACTGTAATGGCCTCCTCACTGGCCTTCCCAAAAAGACAGTCAGACAGTTGCAGCTCATCCAGAACGCTGCGGCCAGAATTCTGACCAGAACCAGGAAATCAGAGCACATCACACCTGTCCTCAGGTCTTTACACTGGCTCCCAGTTACATTCAGAATAGATTTTAAAGTATTATTACTGGTCTATAAATCACTAAATGGCCTAGGACCTCAATACATTACAGATATGCTGACTGAATACAAACCTAACAGATCACTCAGATCTTTAGGATCAAATAGATTAGAAATCCCAAGAGTTCAGTCAAAGCAGGGTGAATCGGCTTTCAGCTACTACGCCCCTCGTTGCTGGAATCAGCTTCCAGAAATGATCAGATGTGCTCCAACATTAGCCACATTCAAATCAAGACTGAAAACACATCTGTTTAGCTGTGCCTTTACTGAATGAGCACTGTGCTACGTCCGACAGATCGAACTACTATGTTTTTCTCTTCTTTTTAATTCTTTTATAACACATTTTATCAGCTTTTATTTTATTTTTATTCTTACCATTTTTATGTTTGTTTTTATTTCTCTTATAATTGTTTCTTTTATTCCTGTTTATGTAAAGCACTTTGAATTGCCACTGTGTATGAAATGTGCTATATAAATAAACTTGCCTTGCCTTGCCTTGAATATATTTAAAGATGTTAAGATTTGAGTGCAGAGAAATGAACAACTTGCTGCATAAATAAAAACAAAAGACTATGCAGTATGCAGACATAAAAAAGGAAAGAGACACTAATTGAATGAAGATGACAAGTTTTATTTCAATCAGCTTCAGAGTCAGACTCAGCATCTGCTTTGTCTTTGTCTTCATAATCAAATGTGGTGACCCTCACCAACCCTTATCGTCTCTGGTGACCCTCACCATCTCTCATCATCTGTGGTGACCCTCACCATTCCTCATCATCTGTGGTGACCCTCACCATCCCTAATCATCTATGGTGACCCTCGCCAACCATGTGTCTTTGGTCACCCTCACCAACCCTTCACCAGCCCCATTGTTTTCTGGTGACCTCACCAGCCTTCACTCCCTTCCAGTCCCTCTCACTGTCTGCGGTGACTGCTGTAGACCATCTCCAGCTCCATATGGCTCTTCAATCTCTTGCACTTTGCCAATGCATGAGCCAAGCTTTCTCCAAAAATGTGTTATTCTTCGTCTTAGACGCACAAGTCGTCCAATTTTTGGTGGCTTTGATCTTTCAAAGACAGACACATCACAAGCATGAATATGAATGACTAGCACTCTGCAATATGTTAATTATCATAAACCATTTGTGGGAGTTTGTGTATCTGACCAGCATCAGTCTGCTGTGTGGGTTTGTGTTTAACATCTATACCTGGTCTCTGTGAGAGGCAGCTGCTGGACACACTCAATAGTGAAGTCTCTTCCCGCCTCAAACACATTGACCGCCTTAAACACAAAAACACATTTCTAAGTGTCTCCCAAACCAAAATAATGATCTATCATCGTTTTCAACACACAGATGTTATCATTTGAAAGTATAAACTCACTGGTGAGTTGCTGGCAGATTCATAAGTGTACATGTTGGGAAGTAGGTGTTTAAGGTTGTCCAGCATGTACTCAGTAAAGCTGATCCACATCTCCTGCTCCTCTAGCATTGTGGGGCCTTGAGGAACACTGCACATGCAGATAACAAAACATGTCACATTAATAAATGCAGCAGACATCCATCTTACTTTTATGGATGACAGCTCCATCAGACTGCTCACTGTCTTTTCAGATCTTAAATATTGGGGCACGTAGGACCTTTCAGTCCTGAAGATATGTCTAATGTGCTCTACAGACAACATCAGCTGAATACAGATATACAAACACTTACTGAAAGATGATTGGACCAAACACTAAGGACAGATTGGTGGTGCTCATCCTGTTAACACCTCTCTCAGCAGCCACATGGGAAAGGAAGAAAACCAAATAGCAGAGGAGGTTAAAATGTTCCTCTGGAAGGCTGTCCAGGATTTTCTTCACTGCTCGGTGACGTTTGCTCAGTTTGAAGACTGCACGATAACATATTTAAAGAATTCAAGAATTTGATGGAGCAAGTACATAAAATGCTCACACGTTTGAACTTCACTTACTCCTGAACACCTCCAGCAGCTCGATCATGAGTGGTGCTGGAATGAGACCTCCGGGAAGCATTCTGAGGAAATGCTTTAAAACAGAGGCTGAGGAATGAACATCCTCAATGTTCAGCTCTGGAAATCCTCCGCGATCAAAGCATCTCCTCAGTTCATACTGGCGCAATATTGCACCATCAACCCTGAACAGGCCGCTTGTACTGAGGCCTAAACACATATTTTACAAATACAGTCTCAGCGTAAGTGACTTCTAAACACTTTCAAACACACAGCGCTCACCATGCTTCTCCAGAAAGCCCACTAAATGTGTGAGGAATAAAGGAAGACCCTTTCTCATCTGACCGGTCTTCCTCAGATGAGACAAGGGCACACCAAACACCTTGCTAAGTGTTTCCTCCTGCACAAGAAAGAGGGTTACAAATGAGAAATAGTGTACGTACACACAGCTGACTAATAAATGTGCATTGTTAGTAACTTTGAGTGTATGAGGAAACAAAATGTATTATTTTTCTACATACACACACATACAGGGCAAGTAATGCTAAGTTACTTAATAATGAAGACAATACATTGATGATTTTAATAATATTTAATGCAAATTCTTTACTGAACAGTAAGCATTTGTGAATTTACTATTAGGTCTGTATATCGAATACTTACACACACTGATAAAACTCCCATTATGGGGGATTTGCCGAGAATGAAACAATCCGAGGGGTGTCCGAAGCCGTTAGTCAAATACAGAAAAGGGTCGTTACCGTGAATCCAAAACCGAGTGAAACGCAAAGCCGTAGTCGAAGTCCGAAAAAAGTGTCAAAAACCGAGAATCAATAACCGTAATCAATAGCAAAAATCACAAACCGCACAAACACCACTAACCAACAAACACCTGAACACCCAACAAAGAATTCTAATAAAGAACGTTCATATAAACCTGCCGCGGCTCTCACGTCATTAGAACGCGTTCTAAATAGAATCCGAAAGATTTGTGTGTTGTTTTCAAAACTGCACATAGCCTACATGTATCCAGAGCTAAAACACAATTTGCGAAGAGTTTTAGTCAATAAAAGTAAATAAACAGCTTATGGTTTCCTCATATAAAATGAAAATAGCCAAAATGTCAAACATATATTTTATATAAGGCACATTGTTTCACAAAACAGCTGGAAAAATAACATATATTCACTTAAACACAGTTTACAAGGCTGAACAAAATATAAACAAGATAAAAATAAATAATATAATAATATTTAAGATAATTTTATATTATATAATTTATATAATTAAGTTTTCCATTATATTTTCTTCTTATGAAAAATCTTATATCTTATATCTTCTTATATCTTCAAATGAAAAAAATATTAACACCACGAATTTACCCGTTAACACACAATTATGCTTTTACCAAACTAGTGAGAATGTTTGAGAAACATAATGTTTTAAAATATTTTTAAAATTATATTAAAACTATATTTAATAATAGATTTTAAACAGCATTGTTACAGTATGAAAATATACATATTTTACTATTTTTAAATTGTAATATATTTAAGATATATTTTCAAGGTAAGATATCACTTCATTATTATCAGAAAGTGTTAAAAACATTATAATTAATCTCTCATGTGATTTAATTTTATGGGTTTGTTCTGGGCGGGCGGGGACATGTTTTATTTAGTTTAAGCTGAATGTTAATTGAACAAAAACAAAATATAATTTACTATGATCGTAAAGGATGTAGCCTATTTAAAGTATATAAATATTTATTTTTATATATTTTTTTTTTCTAGATCATTGATATTTTTGGAAAAGCAAATTGAGTAGGCTAGATAAACTCCAGAAATTACTGCCAACGGTCCTCTTTAGGTCCTCAACGGTAACTTAGGTCCAACTTGTCTTCCTATTTGTTATTTAATAGGCTACACATGAAAATAACTAGTAACTGCCAGATAACGATCACCTGCTCTTTCCCGTCATGGCTAATGCCAAGGTTAATTTTGACGTGTTCTCTTAGCCAAAAACATTTATTAATCATTTATAAAGCCCACATGTACGTTACCGACAAAAAATCGTCATCCATTAGAGCCTGTAGGTAGGTAAATGTTTACGGCTGAAAAAAAAACTCATTTTGTCAGAGTAAAATAGCACAGCAATCGAATTTAGGCCTATTCGTTGATTATAGATTTAATATCCTCCTGAAGGTCCAGTCCGCATCGAAATTGTAAATCACAACGGTCTATCATAACGACACTCATCAGTGGACAAGCCCCGTTTTTATAGCTAGTCTAGCAACTGACTAAAATTAAACTTATCATAAAAAATAAACAACTGGGCCTATTTCTGTGTGATAACAATTGCAATAAATGAACAATCTTTCGGAAAACCTTTTTGGAAGTAATTTTTTTGGGTGGGGTTGGGTAGGCGGACTCACTGCATACAGCCTCCAGGAGGCGATCTTTGAGCCCGCAACTTCACTTCTCAGGATGTGTGAGGCACAGACTCAGACCAGACACAGACAGACAGTACCAGGGAGTCGATGAGGATTAACAAACTTACAAGTATGCTTTAAATATTCACAGAGGTTTTCAGTGTTATTTTACACCGACAATAAACATTTAGTAACCTACAGGATTTTATGGATCACACTTTTTTTCGTGGAGTTTTTTGTTAGGCTATCTGATTCTTTCATTAACTGCTCTCCAAGTTTACCCAAATAAGTCATATAATGAATTTTACCGCTGAGAAATAATTGTGAAAATGGTATATGACTTAATTACATTTTTATAATGGCTTATTTTTTATAAGCTAAAATATGTAATTATTATTTTTGTCTATTTTGTAATTGATCTTTATTCCATTACTGACTGTTGCTTTTGTTGTTTGTTTACTGTGAAGCTGCTCTGAAAGAACAGATTAAGGGATTGGGGGTCTATCGGTGTATTTTAACAAAATACTGACAGTGACCCTCTCACAAAGTTTTTTTAGGGCCCCCAGAAGTCGAGAAGTTCTTGACATATGAAGACAAAAACAATTCATCCCCGTCTAGTAGTTGTGCCTTTCTCTCCAAAAGTTATAACAATAAAATGTAAATAAAATAGAGGAAGCTCAGTGGTTAGCACGGTCACCTGAAGAAGGTCGCTGGTTCGAGTCCCGGCTGGGCCAGTTGGCATTTCTGTGTGGAGTTTGCATGTTCTTCCCGTGTTTGCATGGGTTACCTCCAGGTGCTCTGGTTTCCCCCACAGTCCAAAGACATGTGGTATAGGTGAATTGAATAAACTAAATTGTCCGTATTGTATGAGTGTGAATAAATGTGCATAGATGTTTCCCAGTACTGGGTTGGAGATGGAAGGGCATCCGCTGTTTAAAAAATATGCTGGATAAATTGGTGGTCCATTCTGCTGTGGCTACCCCTGATGAATAAAGGGACTAAGCCGAAGGAAAATGAATGAATGAATTATTAAAATAGAATTGCAAATATCTATTTATCTTCACACACATGCACTTGTTTTTATGTGGGTAACTTGTTTTTGCTTGAATAGTTTATATTGTTTTTGTTCTTGTTTTATGCTCTTGCATCCACTCAGTGATGGTTGACTCCTTGTGAACAAGTTATTTAGTGCACAAGCAATTTAAAACACACTTGTGAACTGAGCATATATTATATGTAGCTTAAAAATTCGGACTCTGCACATACAATATAGTCATGCTGTGATGATGGCAAATTTGACTTAATATCCAAGCTTACAAAGGGTTCATATTCACAAAGTAACAGTTATAAGAGATAGCCACAAGGAAACTAATTCCCTCAAACTTTCTAAATTCTATGTTGGTATTTTGTATGACGACATGCATCCGTCAGTGTAAACATACAGTATACGTCACTATTGACCTTCTTCACAATGAGTGGGTCATTTTGGCTTGAGACTTCTGATTTTATTCACTTCCATTGATTTTTTTAGATGTTAAAAATGGCTTGTTATGCTGCTTGATGTTGCAAGCCGATCTTTTTAAATTATATTATTCTTTTTTATGTATAGTCATTAACATACTTTCTTTGTAGAGCAAGCAGTTTGACTGTTATTTTGCAGTTTATTATTCCTAGTCATTGTCCATAGGCACAATGGGGTGTCTGGGTGGATCTGGTGCAGTGCAATCAGAGCTGCATCCAATGCTTTTTATCAGAATCAGAATCAGAAAGAGCTTTATTGCCAGGTATGTTCACACATACGAGGAATTTGTTTTCGTGACAGAGCTTCTACAGTGCAACAGGATTACAGAGACAGGACGAAAAACAGATAATAAATATATTTTAAAAATAGAAGTAAGTAGTGAATGCAAATATACAAATTGACAAGTGTGTGTACAAGTATATTACTATATACAACGTTATATGTGCAGCTGTTATTTGCAAATTGGCATGTGAAGTGTGTAGTTAAATAAGTGTATATGTCTATAAAAAGTGTACAGCATGTAGGGATGTTGGTTCCACTATTATTGTCATCAAGTGTTGATGAGATGGATTGCCTGAGGGAAGAAACTGTTTCGGTGTCTGGCTGTTCTGGTGCGCAGTGCTCTGTAGCGTCGACCAGTAGGTAAAAGTTCAAAGAGGCAGTGTGCTGGGTGTGAGGGGTCCAGAGTGATTTTGCTCGCTCTGGAATCTGGATAAGTACAGTTCTTGGAGAGTAGGGAGGGTTGTACCAATGATTTGCTCAGCAGTCCGAACTATTCGACAGTCTTTGGAGGTCAGATTTGGTAGCTGAGCTTAGGCAGACAGTTATTGATGTGCAGATGACTGATTCAATGATGGAGCTGTAGAACTGTTTCAGCAGCTCCTTTGGGAGGTGGTTGAACTTATTCAGCTGACGAAGAAAGTCTCAGACTCTGATGCGCTCACCTAACCCCACCCCTAACCCTCCCCTCACAGTGATGTCATTGTGTCTGACATTGCATCACTTAGAAATGCAGTCTCAGACTGAATCAGAAGTTCTAAAAAAATTGCAAAAATGAGCAATTCCTATTATAATAGTTTATAATAGTTCCTATTATGTTGGATTAGACCATGCTCTGAAGGAGGGGCTAATTAAGTTTCCCTAAATGATGTTTCCAGAATTTAAGTCACTCACAGTACTGTTCCTGTATTGCAAACTCAACATAAACAGATTTTTCCTCCAACAGTTCTAGGAATTGTGATATAGTTCCTATACCATAATTGTGTTCAGATTTGCATTACATTCCACACTGCATTTGTGGGAGTGCTCAGTGCATTTAATGAGTAATATTGAATGACTCAATGAACACATTATCCACGTGAATTTTCGTTTTCAACTACCTCTGGAAATGGTTGAAGCAGACAAGTTCAGAATATTTTAGTCTTAATTTAGACCAGTATTTTGCAGTGTACAGTCCACTTGTGATCACTGACAAAAATACCAAGTGCAATACCATGTGTAAACAGTGACAAAAACAAAGCAGGCTTTAGGTGTCACACAATTGATTTTGTCAAGTTTAATCAACAGTTCGACATATGTTTATGTTATTAGATATGGGCTTGTGTGGGGCCAATAAAACCAGCATGGTGCAGTCACAGATTGTGCAGACAGGCTGATGGTATTGATCTCACTATGGGTTTAGACATGGAGCCCGAGGGCAGGGATCTGGGGAAAAGCTCTCTGCCATGCTTCAAAACCAAGAGAACGAGATCAAATGAGTAGTTCAGTCTAGCAAATGGCCACCAGTCAATAATTCTCTTTTTTACGGTACTGATATCCACTTCATGCCTGATTCATTATTGAACTGACTCTCGGGCACGTAAACAATGCATCTAATATTGCATCAACAAAGCGATTAAAATGGAACAATTGGTATACAAACAGTTTCCACTCAGAAATTGTATGCAAATGCAGGAAACACACTATTTTAAATCTAATTAATCTAATTATTTTCATTTAGAAAGATTCTTGTAATATTTTCTTGTTAAACATACTTTTTAGTATGTTTTATTAGTGTCTTTGAATCTGTAATTCTGAATCATCATTTTAAAAGCCTGCAATTTGCCCCCAGCAAATTGAATTGAATTGCCACTGTGTATGAAATGTGCTATATAAATAAACTTGCCTTGCCCAGCAGAAATTGTCACTGTCTTATGACAACTGTTAATAATATATATATAATTTGCCATAAATTAATATAGGCGGCATGGTGGCTCAGTGGTTAGAAATGTTACCTCACAGCAAGAAGGTCGCTGGTTCGAGTCAGTTGGCTGGTTCAGAATCAGTTGTCATTTCTGTGTGGGGTTTGCATGTTTTCCCTGTATTGGTGTGGGTTTCCTCCGGGTGCTCTAGTTTCCCCCACAGTCCAAACACAGTGTAGGTGAATTGAATAAACTAAATTGGTCGTAGTGTATGAGTGTGTGTGTGAATGCAAGAGTGAATGGGTGTTTCCCAGTAGTGGGTTGTGGCTGGAAGGGCATACGCTGCATAAAACATATGCCAGAATAGTTGGCGGTTCATTCCGCTGTGGCGACCCCTGATAAATAATGGACTAACTGAATGAATGAATGAATATTAACGCCAACGCAGATATATTTACCTGTCATATTATTTTCGTATTTTAGTTTTTTTATTGCTTTGATTTCTTTTATTATTCTTATTAGTAAGTCACTTTGGATGACATTATCTACCAAATTAAATGTATTAAATGTAAATATAATATGTTCAGGGGGCAACGCAGTGGCGCAGTAGGTAGTGCTGTTACCTCACAGCAAGAAGGTCGCTGGTTCGAGCCTCGTTGGCGTTTCTGTGTGGAGTTTGCATGTTCTCCCTGCGTTCGCATGGGTTTCCACCGGGTGCTCCGGTTTCCCCCACAGTCCAAAGACATGCGGTACAGGTGAATTGGGTAGGCTAAATTGTCCGTAGTGTATAACTGTGAAAAAGTGTGTGTGGATGTTTCCCAGAGATGGGTTGCAGCTGGAAGGGCATCCACTGCGTAAAACAAATGCTTGATAAGTTGGCGGTTCATTCTGCTGTGGGGACCTCAGATTAATAAAGGGACTAAGCCGAAAAGAAAATGAATGAATGAATAGTATGTTCAGCTATTAAAATCATACTAGATACAGTGTTTCATTAAACAAAATTAGCATGTTTCTGAAAAGAAATAATAAGTGGTAGACACTGTATAAAAATACTCAAATTAAAATAAACAACAATACGCACTAGAAAAGTTGGGTTGTTTTAACCAAACTATCTTTCAAATATGGACCAATCCAACATTGAGTTCCTTTTTGCAATTAAATTTAAATGACACTTTTTAACCCAGCAGTTGTGTATGTCCATATTTGACCCAACATTAGGTTAAACAACCCATCATTTTTTTTAGTTTATTGTTGTTTATCTTACTTTGAGGAAGTTCTTTCAAAAAACATGCTAATTCTGTTTTGGACACAAAGTATTTAGCAGGATCCAGCATTTAGGAGTGTAACTAAAATAACAATACTAAGACAAACCACACTGAACTGAACTAAACTGAACCTCAACTCTGAAAACTGGACTGACACAGTTTTAATTAACTATAGAACTTCTATGTCAAGCTGCTTTGACACAAACTACATTGTAAAAGTGCTATAGAAATAAACATGAATTGAATATATTTTTTGTTTTAATTTAGTTTTTAAATTAATTTAAATCTGAATAAAAAAGCTTTATTACATTTAATTTTTAGATTACTTGAACTTATATTGCCCTCTAAATATGCTGGGTTTGTTGTAACCCAGAGATGCATCAAGAATAGACAAAAAAAAAAAAGCGTCATTTAAAATCAACTTTAAAATGAACCCAACATTGGGTTTGTCCATATTTGACCCAATGATGGGTTAGACAATATATACATTATATTTCATTTCATTATCTCAATTAATGGGGCAGCATGGTGGCTCAGTGTTTAGCACTGTTGCCTCATAGCAAGAAGGTCGCTTGTTCGAGTGCCAGCTGTGCCAGTTGGCATTTCTGTGTAGAGTTTGCATGTTATCCCCTTGTTCGGATGGGTTTCCTCAGGGTGTTCCAGTTCCCCCCCATAGTCCAAAGACATGCAGTGTTGGTGAATTGGGTAAACAAAAATTAAGGACCACATAGTGTATAAGTGTGTACCTGAATGTGAGAGTGTATGGATGTTTCCCAGTACTGGGTTGTGGCTAGAAGGGCATTCGCTGCATAAAACATATGCCGGAATAGTTGGCGGTTCATTCCGCTGTGGCGACCACTGATAAATAAGGGACTAAGCCCACGGAAAATGAATGAATAAATGAATCTATATTAATATTTTCAATTAAACAACATGTAAATGAAATAATAATAATAATAATAAAAATAATTATAATAAGTATAATATATTAAGTTATTAGATCTTATAAAATACAGGAGTGTAAACTGAATGATCTGAACGGATGTGCAAAGATCAAGAGTGAGGCTTTTAAGAAGGATATCTTCAGATTATGACGTGCAGGCCTGCAGTTGGTGGAGAGGATGCAGAGAAGTTAGTGCACGGGTTATATTGTAAAGATTAAAGCATGGCTGCTGAGTGGCTGGTAAGCTCTGGTTATGCCTCTATGTTATCAGCATTAATGGAATTCCACTTTCAATGTTTTTTGTAATCGAGCCTCTGCATGGATAGGCAAATCAGCTGGGAGCAATGCGATGTGGCAGGATCATACGGAACACTGATTTTGACTTAAAGGAGTAGTAAGAGCCTGTGGTAAGACATCTTATCATTTTTCCTATTGAAAATGCTGTGTCTTCCTAGAGAAAAAATGGATTGCTGCTCACGTTTGAGCAGTACGCAATGATATTTTATTAGTGTAATATATAGGTTATATTAATATTAGTTATTTAGATGTAACCTTTGTAGCCAGATCAGACAAATTATTTGTGATATTAAACTAAAAATGCACAAATAATGTCACCTACCCAGTGAACTAAGAATAAGCTCATAAAACTATGAACATTAATAATTAATAATGACAAGGTATTATTTAATTTTGAATATTTTAATTCAAATATATGTACACTTTATTTTATGTACACAGAATATATTCTGCTACTAGACTACACTGTAAAAAGCTGGGGTGCCGAAACTCACCCCACCCCCCCATAAAGTAACGGCTATTAAATTACAGAAATTTACAGTAAAATAACAGACATTAAAAAAATTACAGAAATTTCCTTAAATTAAAATTTCTGGTAGATTTTTGTAATTTAACGACTGTTATTTTACGGTAAATTTCTGTGATTTAACGGCTGTTATTTTACAGTAAATTTTTGTGATTAAATGTCCGTTGTTTTACAGTTCATTTCTGTAATTTAACGTCTGTTATTTTACGGTAAATTTCTGTGATTTAACGTCTGTTATTTTACGGTAAATTTCTGTGATTTAACAGCTGTTATTTTACAATAAATTTTTGTAATTTAATGTCCGTTGTTTTACAGTTCATTTTTGTAATTTAACGTCTGTTATTTTAGGGTAAATTTGTGTAATTTATTAGCCATTAATTTTACCGTAAATTTCTGTGATTTAACGTCTGATATTTTACTGTAAATTTCTGTGATTTAACGTCTGTTATTTTACGGTAAATTTCTGTGATTTAACGTCTGTTATTTTACGGTAAATTTCTGTGATTTAACGTCTGTTATTTTACGGTAAATTTCTGTGATTTAACAGCTGTTATTTTACAATAAATTTTTGTAATTTAATGTCCGTTGTTTTACAGTTCATTTTTGTCATTTAACATCTGTTATTTTAGGTTAAATTTTTGTAATTTATTAGCCGTTAATTTTACGATACATTTCTGTGATTTAACGTCCGTTATTTTACAGTTAATTTCTCTAATTTAACATCTGTTATTTTAGGTTAAATTTTTGTAATTTATTAGCCGTTAATTTTACGATACATTTCTGTGATTTAACGTCTGTTATTTTACGGTAAATTTTTGTAATTTAACGTCCGTTATTTTACAGTTAATTTCTCTAATTTAACATCTGTTATTTTAGGGTAAATTTTTGTAAGTTATTTTACAGTTAATTTCTGTAATTCTTTGTAATTTAATGGCCATTATTTTACAGTGAATTTTTGTAATTTAACATCTGTTACTTTACGGTAAATTTCTGTAATTTATTGCCCGTTCATTTTATGGTTAATTTTTTTAATTTAACGGGCATTATTTTATGGTAATTTCTGTCATTTCTGTCGTTATTTTATGGTAAATTTTTGTACTATAACAGCTGTTATTTTACAGTTCTATTTTGTAATTTAATGGCTGTTATTTTACGGTAATTTTTGTAATTTAACGCCCATTATTTTATGGTAAATTTTTGTACTTTAACGTCTGTTATTGTATGGTAATTTTTTGTAATTTAAGGGGCATAATTTTAAGGTAAATTTTTGTAATTTAACGTCTGTTATTGTATGGTAAATTTTTGTAATTTAACGTCTGTTATTGTATGGTAAATTTTTGTAATTTAAGGGGCATAATTTTAAGGTAAATTTTTGTAATTTAACGTCTGTTATTGTATGGTAAATTTTTGTAATTTAAGGGGCATCATTTTAAGGTAAATTTTTGTAATTTAACGTTTGTTATATTACGGTAAATTTTTGTAATTTAATGGCCATTATTTAACTTTTTTTTCCAGCACCCCGGCTGCCAGAAGAAAAAACTTAAAATAACATATTTTTACAGTGTATGAAATAAATAAAACTGTATTTTCTTTTTCAGCCTGTCAGGGAAGAAGACGATTAGTCTGCAAAAATGAAAGTGAAATGGACAAAGTTGGGAATGGTCTTCTTTCTGCTTCTCTCATGTGTAATGACAGGCTGTTTCATTTGGCAGTACAGGCTCCCCAAAGCAAAACCAGGTAAACACGACTCCCAGAAAAACAGGCAACTATAGAAAGACTCAGAAAGTAGTCATCAAATATCAATGAATGGATGCTTATATGTATTAAATTATGCAGCGTGTTGCTGGAAAACGAAAGTTTGTGTTTGTTTAGTGTGTAAATGTGCCTAAACAGCACATAGAGAACATTCTTATACATTTGGCTTTTCGATCTCCTTATGCTTAATTAATGGTTTGCAGGAGCTGACCATGGATTACCCGAAGCTCGGCATAGTGGCTTGTAGATTATTGTGTGCTGTAAAGCCTGATTATCACTTGGGGGAAGGGAACTTAGCGTAAAATACATGATTATGGAGCAAACACCCACTCTCGGCTCCATTATGCGCCAAATACATAGGATTATATAATGATAAATAAGATACGAAGTGATGGGCATTAATGTTGTTTTACACTGTGTTATGTTTCATATTTGTTGGGCTTACATAAGTTCAAGTGGGCCACGCTGAAAGATTTAGGTGTTTGCATATATATGACACATAAGCTGAATATGTTTTTATACAGTGGATGGAAAGGCTGCGGAAGAAGTGAAAGATGAGATAATGTGCCCGCGTTTTCCTGAGCCTGTGCCACTGGTGCACCCAATTCCTGTCCTCATGGACGCACTAGATAAAGTCAGTATAATTCAGTTATTTTTTTTTGGAGTACTGAAAATCACTTAAAAATGAAAAAAAAAATTGTATGTTGGTTAAATTTCACAAATATGCTGTGTTCTAGGCGGATGTGCTTTTGAGGAACAGCATTGATGCCACAAAGCTGCCAGCCATTTCTGCCATTGTAATATTCAATGATTCTGTATTGTGGAATGGGAACTTTGGAAGAATGAATGGAAGTGACCCTACGTCTTCCCTAACAAATGAGTACACAGTTTACAGGTGGGTTACAGATCTTTGTTTTTGCTTTAAAGCTTTAAGTTTAAGTTTAAAGGGATAGAAAACTGTTTCAAAAATGAAAACTATTATCACTTAGTCATCTTCCAAACCTGTATGAGTTTCTTTATTATGCTGAACACAAAAGAATTATGGTGAAAAGCAGCAGCCATTGACTTCCATGGTATTTTTTGTTTCTATTTAGGGTATTTACTCATTTATTCAATTATTTACTTGCTTTTATTATCTTGTAAAATTACATTTAGGAAATATAAATCATTGTTCATCATTTTACAAGCAAATAAAAAAAAAATTTGTGCAAAATTTCATTCATTCATTTTCTTTTCGGCTTAGTCCCTTTATTAATTTGGGGTCGCCACAGCGGAATGAACCGTCAACTTATCCAGCACATGTTTTACGCAGCGGATGCCCTTCCAGCCGCAACCCATCTCTGGGAAACACCCATACACACTCATTCACATTCATACACTACGGACAATTTAGCCTTACCAATTCACCTGTACCGCATGTCTTTGGACTGTGGGGGAAACCGGAGCACACAGAGGAAACCCACGCGAACGCAGGGAGAACATGCAAACTCCACACAGAAGCTCGAACCAGCGACCTTCTTGCTGTGAGGCGACAGCACTACCTACTGCTCCACTGCGTTGCCCCTAGTGCAAAATTTCTAAACTCTAATTGAGAACATTTCAGTTTTAGATCACAAATCCAAGGCAATGGAGATCCCCCCAGAAACATGCAAATCACACAGTCAACCGTTTACTATAGAACAGTGGTTCCCAAAGTGTGGGTCGCTTGGTGATTTCTAAAAATCTAATTTATTTTATTAAACTATTAGAATTACAATATTTTATCCATAACCTACAGAAGAAAAAAATAGTAGTTAATAGTTATATTAAAAAAACAACAAGCAAATATAAAGGCATCAGCCTTTCGATTTTTTACGATACCCTTGGGTCATTACATTATATTAAAGACACAGCACATTGATTTTATGGCACCAGGTTAAACTTTCTGACATCTTTACGGCACTCACATACATTAAAAATGAGTACAGGCCACAACTGAACATGGAGGATGGTCTCCGAGTGGCTTTCTCCAAAATTAAACGATGAATAGACTTGGGCCTATTGGTATGTGTACGCCGTTGTGTGCGAGGTTTATTTATCAATAACCACCTCAGAGGATATTGGGGGTCGTGAGTCACTGGCATTGCTATTTTGGGGGTTATGGGCTGAAAAGTTTGGGAAACCCTGCTATAGAAAGTAAAAATGGCTTTCTATCTGAGCTTTCTATTACTGTATTACAAGCGCACATTCAAGAGCTGATTCTAATTTTGTTTGCAAAAACCCATGGGAAAACACTTTGATTTTATTTTGATAAAATAGCATCAGCTCATATCTAACAATGTCTGAAGCAGTTTGTTTAAGGATTTGTCTTTCTAAACCCACATTGTAGAATCTTATAACAACTCCTACCAACACCGACAATATAAATCTCTTTCAGTTCTCAGCTAAATCAACATTGTTTGAGCCCATTGGTTGGCATTATGCAAATTTGTTACATAGGTTTGTGAAGTAAATCAGCAATTATTTACAACTCATTTCAAGCTGTTTCTATCTAGTAGACAATGGCTGCTTTTCACACCACTTTTAGACATGCACTTGCAGACTTCCCTAAGCACTTCCCATGAGGGGAATCCCTGCCACCAT
Organism: Danio aesculapii; assembly: GCF_903798145.1. Taxonomy (NCBI): domain Eukaryota; kingdom Metazoa; phylum Chordata; class Actinopteri; order Cypriniformes; family Danionidae; genus Danio; species Danio aesculapii. Next base: position 43,356,638 of record NC_079457.1, read on the forward strand.
TTTAAAGTGCGGTCCACTTTGTCAAGTGGTTGAGAAAAGTTTAGATCGACAGACTCTCAACCCCGACAGAGGGAGCTAGTCTGGTTTATATGTAGACTCCAGCACCTATATGTCCCGCAATGCGATTATAACATCACAATAGCAACTTGCATTCACAGTGCATAGATGTTTTCAAGTACTTAGGCTTAGGGTGTTTCATATGAACCCATTTCAAATGTTCTGTCAGTACTGGCTATTTGTGCAACATAAACAGTAACGAATATGAAGGAGGTTAACAAGTGAAGGCCATACAAGTTTAAACTGGAATACAGATCAAAACTCAATTTGAACACTGGATCACTTTTTAAACACTTGAAAATGGATGACGCTTATCCACTCTACTTAAATCCCAAATTCAAATATTTAGATTATAACAATGTCACAACGCGCACACTCAACAAAAGAGATTTGCTCTTTGTACAAACTACTTATTTGAAACGAGCTGAAAAAATACAAAATCTTTTTCTTGCGGCATCTTAATTGTTTTATGTTCAGTCCACTTAAATTTGCAAAAATTAATTAGTTAACTTAATTTCTTCATGTTGTCCCAACACAAATCGATTATGTGGAACCCAACATTTGTGCATACTGTACACATCTGAATCTTTTTGTAATTAGTTTCCTTGTTGTTTGTTTTGGATATACCGCCAAAGAATTGCAAGCCTTTCCAAAATTTTCCCCACATTGATGCTGTATAAACTTTGGGAGGACGGAAAAGTGGATTCCCTGGACGACCCGCTGGGGAAATATCTTAAGAACTTCACCATAAAAAACCCTCTGGGGAAGAGAAGAGATCATGACCCCAAGTCTGTCTCTGACAGCCGGAGCGGTAAAGAAGGCCACATCTCTTCAGTTACTCTGAGACGGATGGCCAGCCAGCTGTCAGGTGAGCACCGTGTACCTGTAACTGACCTCAATACGATGTTTAGATCAGTGACAGATGATTAGCATGCATATAATTAGTGCATTCCATGGCTGTGCTGTAAAAATAAAGAAGGTAAAACCTGTAACTAGATCAACTGTTTTAAGAGTAGGGCTACAATAATCAGCTCTGCTGCAAGACATGACTAAGTGGGTTTGCCTCTGTCTAGGATTAGAGCAGAAGGAGTGTCCCTGACATCCTGTACTCAGCTAACTCCAAGCTGATCTTTATATAAGGTGCCAGAAATAACAGTGATGATTATTTTGGTGTACATTTATTCAGAAATAGCTGTTAAGTCATGTAGATGGAAATCTGCCATGTTGAAATCTAATGAAAGACCATTTCTGCTTTAGGATGAATAAATAAAAAGAATAAATAAATATTTATATAAGACATGGGTGCATTTAATTTTCACAATTGCAACTTTATTTCACTTATTGATATTATTTTTAGACCTATGTTTAAACTTAAGTGTTAGGTAATCAATATTTCATGGAATAGTCCTGTTTTCAGTATGGATGTGTGTGTGTTTTTGTGCCATATCAGGACACAAGCTTTTATAACGACATGGGTATTACACGGGTTTTACAAGGAGAAGTTGACTCTTGAGGAAATTTCTCATGTCCCCATTTTTTAAAAGGCTTATAAATCATGCAGAATTATTTCAGAAAGTAAAAATGCACAGTTTCCTGTGAGGGTTGGGGTAGGGTAAGTTTGCACAGCGTTCAAACTATAAAAACAAATATGGAATATACCCACAATTTGTAAACAAACGTGCACATTTTTACTAGTTTTTGTGCTTTATGGAAACACACATTTATATAATGACAGGTATGACCAATGTATTAAAATGTTGCGGTGGTTTATAAGCACATGGCATGTCCTCGTAAAACAAAATTGTAAAAAATTGTTAATATGTTAATAAATACTGTTACAAATACTTAACAGGGTTTTTTTACATTCAAAATTGCCACCGGTTTTCTGTGAGGGTTAGTTTTAGGTGATATAATAAGTGTTTTGTACAGTATAAAGTACATTACGCCAATGAAGAAACCAGGAGACAAGTATGCATGATTTAAAATAAATACTTAATAATATAAATTACTTAACAGGGTATACATAAATAATATAAATACTAAACAGGGTCTTTTTACATTCAAAATTGCCACCGGTTTTCTGTGAGGGTTAGTTTTAGGTGATATAATAAGTGTTTTGTACAGTATAAAGTACATTACGCCAATGAAGAAACCAGGAGACAAGTATGCATGATTTAAAATATTTTTTAGCACAGTAAAAAAAATGTAATTAGGGGTTTTTCACCTTTTTATTGGGATAGGATAGTGGAGAACCGACAGGAAAGCATTGGGAGCAGAGAAAGGGAAAGGATCGGCATAGGACCTTAAGCTGGGAATCGAACTCAGGTCACCGTGAGCACCATGGTGCTATATTAACAACCATATTAACCACATAGCGCACTTAACCACTAGGCTATTGGCGCCGACCAGTTAAAATTATTTTAGTTGTTTCAAACTTCTGACTTAAAGAAAGCAAATAATAATTTCATTCATATTTATTTGTTTTAATAAGTATAACAAAAAGAAAATCTATTTAGTTTTCAGTCATGCTACATGATTATACGACTCATGATAAATGTGCATAAGGTGAAAATGTGAGTGAGGGTTTTCCGTAATAAAAGTAGTACAATGGGTTATATGCACACAGACTTTTAATTTTCAGCCAGGCAGCCCAAGGACTTCCGGTGAACTGTTTTTCCATGACAAAATTGTCCTGTTTAAGATCTGATTTGTTTAAAAATAAGCAATTTTCACTGCCTGTTAGATATACGATATGAAGTAGGTCTCAGATCGGACAAGAAGCTCTGCATTAAATTCCATTTCCCCCCACCATGTCTTTAAAATATGACAATTTATTTTACCCCAGTATTTTCAATGGAATTTCTGCACTAGGCTGTTGCTACTGATGGGTGCTTACAATGGTCTTTCATCTCGTTTTACGCTTGAACAACTAAAGGAAAGCTTAAGTCTATTTAACTGAATGTATTTTCATTACATTACAACATCACTGCTGTAAAAACATTGTGAAATTGAAAATAGTCACATTAAGCTTATAGTTGGCTATAAAACTAGCTGTGCATAGAGCCTATTATCAGCTTGAACATTACGAACGTTTGAAACCTTCAGCATATTCAATTCGGTTTTTTGATCATTATTTTTGATAAAACCGATATATCAATTATTACAGGTTTACCAAGGCGGCTCAGGGCGACTACGCTACTCTGGAAAGGCAACACTCAAGCTGCAGTGGATTTATTACAAGATGATGTTCTCGTGGCCGACCCCGGAACCAAGTAAGATAGTATATTTCCCTCTTCAAATGTGTATTAAGATGATGTTTAATGAATGAGAGGAGCTGTAAATAATTGACGGGAGCGGATGCAATGAATGCACTTGTGGATTCTCCCTAGAGGAAGTAATTCTAGTCCTCTGCTGTCCTCAGATGCCACTACAGCAACCTGGCCTTCTCGCTGCTTGCCCATGTGATGGCGGAGACGGTGGCTGGCATGGATTATCAGCGATGGGTGACTGAAAATATCCTGCAACCATTGGGAATGGAGGACACCGGGTTTGAAATCACTCCACAGATTGAGAACCGGATGGCAGTAGGTGTCTACTCAAGCGGGCGTCCCGCGCCTCTCTATGACCTCGGCTGGTACAGACCTTCAGGGCAAATGTACTCCACACCAGCTGACATGGCCAAACTTGTAATGATGCTGCTTGGCGCGTTTCACTGGCAGGTTCTCCAACCTGATACCCTCAAAACCATGTTGACTCCATTGTTTCGATGTGAGAACAGTTACTTTGCTAATCAAACAGGCACACCTTGGGAAGTGAATGAACAGTTGGGTTATGATGTTATACGAAAAGATGGAGATCTGGATGGATATTCGGCTTCGATTTCCCTTGTTCCTCGCTTGAAGCTTGGATTGGTCATCCTAATGGCTGGAAGCAAACCTGTAGATGAGGATCTTGTGGCCAAAACCTACAGTTATATCATCCCTGCCATGGAAAGTGCCTTCAGAGATACACCTCGTGTTCTCATTCCTCCTCCAGACCCTGCTCCCTATGTAGGGTATTTTACTTATAGTAATATAACGTTCTATGAGATCAAAGCCAATACAGATGGAGTGCTGTCTCTGGAGCAGTTCGGACCTCAAGTTGATGATATGGTTCCTGTGAAGTTCAGGAGTTTGAAACTCACTTATCTACAGGATAGGGTCTTCAGGTTGGTATTTGAGAAGGAGTATCCGTGTCAGCTGAAAGTCAATGCTGCCTCTGTGTCTCTTGAATCTCAGGATGGGCAACTTTTTAACTTCTATATCTTCAACAAAAAGGGGCTTTCAACTGGTTTTGATGTCCCAGGGTTAAACACGTATAAAGTCACGCGGATATTCCGCAGACCTACTTTTAGCAGTTGAAGAAAAGATTTTAATTTGTAGACACTTTTCTTGGTGCATCATTTCTTGGTGACATTTCATAAGCGAAATTCTGTCATTCCAATTAAAAACCATTAATAAAGCTGTTGCAATCTCATTCATGTTTGTGTACAATCTGCTGACACCCACTGACAGATACAGTATGCTTACAATGTGAACAGTAACATTCATTCATTCATTCATTTTCATTCGGCTAGTCCTTTTATTCATCAGGGGTCGCCACAGCAGAATGAACCACCATCATATCCAGCATATGTTTTACACAGCGGATGCCCTTCCAGCTGCAACCCAGTACTGGGAAACACCCATACACTCTCACATTGACACACAAACACTACAGCCAATTTAGCTTATTCAATTCACCTATACCACATGTCTTTGGACTGTGGGGGAAACCGGAGCACCTGGAGGAAACCCACGCAAACACGGGGAGAATATGCAAACTCCACACAGAACTGACCCAGTTGAACTCGAACCAGCGAACTTTCAACTAACAAATATAATAATATAAACAAATGATCTAATACTGCTCTATGTTTTCTAATGTTTATTATAATACACCACAGTTCACTGTAGTAAAAACTACATTATGCTGTAGCATTCATTAACAAAGTGTTGGAAAATGCTACAATATATGCAGTAATATTCTTTACTATTATGGTTCAAAACATATAGTTTACTAATATTTTCTACAGTATTTTTTATTTGGGTAGAATTGAACCAAGTTTTTTTCTAAAAAAAATCAAACATTCTTTACCACTTCTTAAAATAGTTGTTTTCATGCGAGATCCGGTTGTCTGTGTGATCCGGAGTTTCTCATGATGGCAAACAAGTTCACAATACAAATTTCAGTTGTGTTCACGTTGGTTATTATTTTCATTTTTGATCAATTTTAAAAATTACATTTTAATGCACGGTGAAGCAGTGGGTAGTGCTGTCGCCTCACAGCAAGATGGTCACTGGTTCGAGCCTCAGTTGGCTCTGTTGAAATTTCAGTGTGGAGTTTGCATGCTCTCCCTGTGTTTGTGTGGGTTTCCCCTGGGTCCGCCGGTTTCCTCCTCAAGTCCAAAGACATGGTATAGGTGAATTGGGTAGGCTTAACTGTCAGTAGTGTATGTGTGTGAATGAGAATGTATGGGTGTTTCCCAGTGATGGGTTGCAGCTGGTAGGGCATCCACTGTGTAAAACATATGCTGGATAAGTTGGCGGTTCATTCCGCTGTGGCTACCCCGAATTAATAAGGGACTAAGCTGAAAAGAAAACGAATGAATGAATGAATGAATTTTAATCCACACCAGTAGTTCTTGCTGTATGATTGTTTTTTCCTACAAAGAGCCTATTGTGTGACATTTTTGAACACATTACCCGTATTTGCTAAGTGTTAATTTACTTTAAAATATGCAGCTAATAAAACATGTAATTAAACTCTAATACTAATATGTTGGATTTTAAATATTTTACTTGTTTTTAAATACAAACCATTCTAAAGGCCTGATCACAAGGGCAATTGCTGTCATTCTTTATTCATTCTAATTCTGACCAAATATAATAATATTGTGGATGCAAATATAGTAAATTTACTTGGTGTGAATGGTCTTTATTTCATTATGCTGATTAGCAATGTAAATTATAGATATTTTAAAGAGTTTTCTATATAATATGACCAAGTTTATGTATGTATGTATAGTAAACAAATAAAATAACAATATCATGTAAAATGTACCCCTACATACGTTTTTAATTATTCCAGTAAATCTAAATAAATAAATACATTTAAAAATCTGGAGAGGGTAAGATTACTGTTAAAACAATAGAAAATTATGTTTAAATAACTAATTGTTTTAGCATAATGTTAGAAATAATGCATAGTTTAGAAACATCACATAAAATGTTTTATCATCTGTGCTTTTGCAGAGGAAAGAAAAAGCTATTGAAAGTTAAGTGACTTAAATATTGAAATATATTATATTTATTCGTTTTGTTTTGCCGAAACAATTTCTGAATGTCCTTTTTTCAAATTATTAAAAAAATATTATTCACGTGAACTTTAAGATAACTCGAGAAGCATTTCATTTTATTAAATGTATAAAGGAACGTTTTTTCTGATATATCTTCAATGCGTTCTTCAAATAGGGATTAGAGAGTATTCAATTTTAACCTTATTATGCGATGTTATGTATAATGTTTTGTGCTAATGTTTTAGGACACTATTAAAGACCATATTCGTAGCATTACATTCCGTTACTGAAGAATGTTTGTTTTAACTTTTAGTTTTTTCAAATGAGTTGATTGTTTCTGGAACTCATCAATCACATGCATTATACGGTTATTGTAATCAACAGTCCCAAAACCATGTATTTCCTAAAGTAAGTTAGCCTACTAATTGAATGCGATAAAGCTCACATCACGCAGTCCTTTGGTTATTTTATTAATTTTGAAAAGAAAACTATTTTGAACATGTGCTTACTGTTAAATAAAAACAAATGCATGATAATTATTATCAGTCTCCGAGTTTTTTTCTGAAGAGCTGAACTGCCATGTTCATCTGTGGACACATGGTGTCACTGTAACATCACAAATCGGCTCCAACGCGCACATAAACATTGAAAGAGTTACATATTTTTATAGCAATATAGCAGTGACATTTAAAACAAAATGTATCTAATGCCACACTCTTTTTTTTGGCCGTTACATCGTTTACAACCGTCTATTTGGCTGACATCCAAGTAGGTTATTATGAGTTCCGGAAAGCGCATTCCGTACTTCCGTATACACTCGTTGAAAATTCCACCCGCCGAAGTGTTACGGAAACACCCGAAGTGAAACGAAAGGTAGGTCCTGTAGGACTGCTGGAGGCGGCCACAGCGCCATGTTGAACGGAATCATCACACTCCGTGGAGATACTCTCGTCAAAGAGCAGTTGTAAACAAAGTGTTATTCATTTTCCAAAGGGGGTACGCCTGTCAAGATCGCCCTGGCAAGAAGAGGCCAACTAGATCCTCGGAAACCCCGGCCGGGGAGGGGGAACAGCCCCCAACCTTCAGCAATGAAGATAAACCACAATAAGCGCTAGCCGGCTAACTTTAGCCTGCTATTCTATCAATAAGCTAGCTAGCCTGTTAGCTCACGCGTTAATATCCGCTCAGACACCGGCAACCTGCTCCTATAAAGCCGGGTGTTGACATAACTCGCCAGCAATATTTTTTACGTGTACAGTTTAGCCGCTAGCTTATTTATAACTGTAAATATCTGTAAATCCGTGCGTTTGTTTTTTTATTTGCGATGAGTTTGCCGCCGAAAACGTTGCCGAAACCAGCCGCTGCCGCCGCCGCTGGAACTGGACCTGGAACCGGGTCGTTATCCGCGAGCCAACTGCGGGCCACCCTCACCACAGTCCCGCTACAGCCGGTGGCTCAACAGCCTCCGCAGACACAGTATCCTTTTCTAAACTCCATCACAAATCTTCATCTGTGGTTGTGATTCAAAACCTAACGTTAGTGAAGTGAGTGTGTCTGGATAAGTTAACGTTAGCGGTTCTGGGTAACATCATGGGTATTTCGAGTTGACGTGCATACAAAGCCCGAAACTGTCGTTTGGGCAAGCGGGTCGCTAGTTTTTGACAGCGGTAGAGTGTGTTGTGTTGTACCGGCTAACTGTGTCATCTCAGCAGAAGTGTGTATTTGGTTTGTACTTTTTGTACCTGAAGTCCTGAAGCTTCTTGTGTGTGGAGGTACTAGTAGAATAGGTTAGAGATAACACACAATAATGTTTGTGTAGATGTGGTTGTCCGTATTCGAGCTGCCAAAACACAACCGGGTTGGCCTGAACCTGCCCGGCCGGCTTGACTGTGCTAAAGCTAGCTTTCTTCTTGAAAGATAAGCTAGCTTTCACTTGAAAGACGTGACATCGTGTTTAAACTGTAATTAAATGATTGAGTCATGATATACTCGCTTTTTTATGTTATAAACAACATGCTGTTACCAGTTATCAACATTCAACATTGTGAATAAGTAATGCTTATGCTCGGAATTAAAGGCTATTTCACCATTCACTTCATAGCATATGCTTCCATGAAATGAAAGTAAATGGAGACTGAAAGTGCCATTCACACCCAAAATGTAAATTTGCTGTTGATTTTCTCACTCTCAGACCATTGAAGATGTAGCTGACGTTTTTTTCCTCATTGTCAATAGATCAATAGAACTTGAGAGTTAGGAAAAGCATATATAGGTAACTTTTAATTAGCACCCATGACTCCTGCTGATATATTGAGCCCAATATTATATAATATTAACAAGAAAGTCAATATTATGGGCAGTTATTTATTTGTTTATTTTTTACCTTTGATCATTGACAGTTTGGTAGCATTTATGGATACGCATCATGATGTGATCTAAAGACACAAATAATTTAATACAATAAATACACTTAGTCTAAAAGAAGATGAAGCAAAATAGCTGATAACTTAGCACCATTGAGATTGTGTTTAGATCATGGAAAGCTAAATATACTGCTTGTTTCTCTTCCACACAGTAAGGCAGGTTAAAGTAAACAACATTTAGCTTATATAAATTCCTCTAGGGATAAACTATCATACTTTTCCTTTTTCATAGTCTTGTTGATATTTTGTTATGTCTAACACCCAAACCTTTATGTTGTATTTGTCCATGCCCATCTGTCAGCATCTTGGTCACTTCACAAACGAGCTGCTGTTTGGGTATGCAGGTTTAGGGGAGTTCAGTAGTAAATCTGGCTTCTAATATAACTTCATGAACAAGCATGTTCATATGGCGTTTGTCATTTCATGCATTCATTTAAACCCTCCTGATTGTTCTTGAGGTAATAATAACAGGGTGAGGAATTTTTGCTAATGGTGCATAATTTAGTCAACAACAATCATAGCTTTATTTCTCCTTTTTAGTTTTAATGGTTGTTCCCCAAATGCTTTAGTGTTAACATTTTCTGTTTCGTTTATGACTAGGCAAAAATTGCATCCTCAGTGGACTGCTTTCATTTCCTTCATAGTTGCCAAGAAATCTACTTGCAAACATTTCCTAGTTGAGAATTATTTGCTAAACTTTGATATGGGATCAACTTAATTAGTTTATCTCTCATGGCAATGGCAGACTTTACATTTACTGTGTGTGATGTGCCTCATATGACACTCTTATTTAGGAAAAAGGTTGTATATAAAGGTAAATTTGACTCAAAAATGAAATGTCATTATTTGACCACCCTTCATTCAAAACTTATTTAAGTTTCTTTCTTCTGTTTAACATAAAAGGAGATAGTTGAAAGAATGCTGGCAGCTGGCACCTATTGACTTTTATAGTAAATTTTTCCTACTATGGAAGTACCAGCATTCTTTGAAATATCTTCTTTTGTGTTCAGCAGAAGCAACACAAGGTTCAAAATCCAAATGAGAGAGCTAATGGAGAGGAAATTTTCATTTTGGGTGAACTGTCCCTTTAAGATCATGTTGCACTTAATTACAGAGAAAACTTTTGCTATATATAAAGCAGTGTGAACAAAGGGAAACAAGACATTGTGACTGCTGTGTCATTGCAAATGTACATCCTGGTAAATGAGTCTGTAGCACTAAAAATAATCTGTAACCTACAAACCAGTTTAAACTCAGGCTGTATAAAGGATGACGTGTTTGTGAAGCAGGAGGTTACTGGGAAAGTTTCATGGCAGCGAGCCAAGGGAAAGTTAAAATGAGTAACTAACAGCTGTTGTTTTAGCCCGCTTACAGTAAACTGTACATTATCTCTGTTAAAACTCTCTCTCTGTGCTTGTGTATGTGCCTGTGGTGCAGTGGAGGAGGAAGGCTTTCCCCACCCTCTTAACAATAGCCTGGTTGTACAAACAGAACACAGCAGGGATGGAGATGGAAGACTCGTCTCCATCCTCTGTACTCCAGCAGCATGTTAATACTCAATCAACTTCTTGTGTTTGAGAATCTTGCTGCACAGATTTTTCTCTTTTTTTTTCATTAGGGCTGGGTGAAATGGCTAATATATAAGCACACCTAAATTATTTGGCCCCTGTATATTTTTCCCCAATTTCTGTTTAACGGAGAGTTTTTTTCAACACATTTCTAAACATAATAGTTTTAATTACTAATTTAGTTTATCTTTGCCGTGATGACATTACGTGATATTTTACCAGATATGTTGCAAGATACTAATATTCAGCTTAAACTGCAATTTAAAGATTAATTAGGCAAATTGAGGTAATTAGGCAAGTCGTTGTATGACGGGTTTGTTTTGTAGACGATCTAAAAAATATTGCTTATCGCGGTTAATAATATTGACCACATTAAAAAAAAAATAAATAAATAAAAATTTCTAGCCGAAATGAAACGTATAAGAAAAAAAAATATTATTGGAAATACTGTGAAAAATGCCGTGCTCTGTTAAACATCATTTGGGAAATATTTGAAAGAGAAAAAAAGTTTGCAGCAGGGCTACTAATTTTGACTTCAGCTGTAAATGTATATTTTTTCTTTTGTGCTAAACACTTCCATTTTTTTTGTTTAGCTATTCATCTTAAAGGGCACCGATGATGAAGATCATCTTTTGTGAGCTGTTTGGACAGAACTGTGTGTAGTTGTAGTGTGTCCACGATCATATTGGAGTGATAAAAGACAATACGTTTTTTTTTTTTTTTTTAATTTCCTGACGTTAAAATATTATCCAAGTCCCTTCCATTTTGTCCATTGCAACGTGACATAGAAGTGGTTTCCCCGCCCACCGAATTGATTAACAGCTGCGTATTAACGAATAATCATATCTACTAGACAGGATGTGCGCAAAGCAACCGGGATTAAAAGATCTGTTCAGCTCTCTGTGATCATCAGTCATCATCAAATGTGATCAAGAATGAGTTTTACAAGTTTAAAATGTTTTTAAAACAGTGCATTTTATCGTCGTTATCACCACAGCCGCATGTCAGTACAATTATAAAAGAAGACTCTTCAATCCTGGATTGTGGACATTACAACAGGTTTATTTTGTACATTGACATAACGGATACCCATACAGCAGTGTATATCAACATGTGTCCTGTCACATTTGCCATGCAAAAGCAGTGCAAAGTTAAACGCGCACACTGTGTGTGCTTTGTAGCGACATTGTGTGTGACTCATGGAAAGGCTTAATTTAACTCCACAGCAAATACATCAAAAAATCAATGGGAAAGTTCTTCTGTAGGATTTCTCACAAACGTTGCGCGAGATCTGCTTCCTTCATGTCTGTTACTGTGCTGTTTATCTGACTCAGCCAGAGATTGAGGCACACTCTTAACAGGCACATGGGAATGGTGGGTGGGGAGAGCAAGCATTAAAGGCAAAGGCAACAAAAGACAGCTACAAATTGCTCAGAGCTGAACATTACAAACTTCTTAAAGCTATAATAAATAATCTGATGGGTGTTTTGAGCTGAAACTTTACAGACATTCTGGAGACACAAAAGCCTTATCTTAAATCTTGAAAAAGGGGTAAAATAGGTGCCCTTTTAAAAACCTACAGTGTAGACATTCAGTGTTAAATGTCAGCCCTAAATGAAAAGGTAAAATGAGTAGTTGGTCATTGAACAGGATATGTTTTGTGAAAACAAAGAAAATAACAGCACTCATTCATCAAACATTCTTTCCATTGTTTTTTTTTAAATGTAAATATTCCAAACATTTTTGACTATTGTGTTTGCGTCGCTGTGTCTTGCACATGTAACATCAGTCTGAAAGAATGAACTTAGCCTATTGCAATTCAAATGTCTTTCAAATCTTAAAAGGCCTTCTGTGGTTAGCCATCTAGGTCTAGTGATGTGTTTTGCATTACGGTTCTTCAAAGCTTTTGCTCACACATAAGGTATGTCGTCATACAGTCAAGTAATTTTTTTGTTTTTGTTGCTGTATTTTACAGATGGTGACACCAACACTTGGTTGGTAGACAAGTTTAGTCTCTTAAAAATGCACATTTGACAGTAGCTGCAGTTGAGAATAGCAGAAGCGTGAGCTGAGATCTGGATGTAAGTTTATTTTCTTTTACAAAAACATTGTTATGAAGAACAGAATCATTAATTCATTCAATACAAATAAAAATTCAGAAGTAATGTGAGATTTTAAGCAACATACAGTATTGCTTTACTCATTTCCAGCTAACTCTATCAAACCTCTTCGGCTGCTTCAGAACGCAGCAGCACGAGTGGTCTTTAATGAACCCAAAATAGCACATGTCACTCCGCTACTCACCCGTTTGCACTGGCTGCCAGTTGCTGCTCGCATCAAATTCAAAGCTCTGATGTTTGCTTACAAAGCGACCTCTGGCTTTGCTCCTTCTTATCTGCTCTCACTTCTGCAGATTTATGTACCCTCCAGAAACTTGCGTTCTGTGAATGAACGTCGCCTCGTTGTTCCATCCCTAAGAGGGAAGAAATCACTTTCCCGAACTCTCACATTCAATCTGCCCAGTTGGTGGAATGAACTCCCTAACTTTATCAGAATGGCAGAGACACTTGCTGTCTTCAAGAAACAACTAAAAACTCAACTATTTAGTCTCCACTTTCCTTCCAATCTGTAACTGCCTCTCAGGCTATACCACTAACTGTACTCTCTCTCTCTCTCAAAAAAAAAAAATACTAATGCTTTGCTTCTTAGACTTTACACACCTGAAACTTGTCTATAGCGCTTGTTCACTGCTGCTCTTATAGTTGTGTAAATTGCTTCCTTGTCCTCATTCGTAAGTCGTTTTGAATAAAAGTGTCTGATTAATGACTAAATGTAAATGTAAATTTAATAAATTGAATAAATTAAAACATGCTTAAATTCTATGTAAATGTCCTGTCCAGTCCCGTTTCTGCCAGTGGATCCTGTTGGTTTTTCCCACATTAAACCCATGGTAATATTAGGCGATTTGTAGAAAACCAAGCTTTTCAACATTATCACAATATTTTCCTTTTTAATGTTGTGGAACCTTGCAGCTGGAAGGGCATCTGCTGCGTAAAACATCTGGATAAGTTGGCGGTTCATTCTTCTGTGGCGACCCTGGTTAAAAAAGGAACTAAGCCGTAAGGAAATGAATGAATGTTGTGGAACCATTTTATGCTGGCTTGGTTTGTGGTTCACATCTGAGAGCTCTGTAACAAACTCAAATGGCCCTGTTTAGTGGTTTTCATAGATTGAAATCAATTATTGGTCAGTTTATTAGAATTTTCAATATCATTGTGCATCCCTAATTCTGAGGTAAAGTTTTTTTTCTGCATAGATCACTTGTGATAGCAGCATCTATAAGGAGAGTAATAAACAAATTGATAAGAGACACAGTTCTGGTTCCAGTACATCTTTTTATGGGTTTATTGCAGAGTTATGAGTATTATGTAGGTTATATGTGTACAGTATGTTATAGATTTATGTATGTTTTAAAGAAATTACATATACTACTGTTTAAAAGTCTGAGGTCAACATGAAACTCATGGTAAAATATTTTCCGTAAATTGCTTTATATTTTAAAATGTAAAACAATTTTTTAAAATCATACAATGTTTCAGTGTGTTGCTTTTTAATTTATTATTATTATATTATTATTATTATTATTATTTATTACTATTATTATTTTAATTTATTTATTAATAAAAAGGAAACTGTGACATGTCTGCTTAACTTTTAACTATTATTTTATTGGGACAATGCAAATATTGGAAAAAAAGCTGTAAATATTTTACTACAATAAGCTAATTAGCTAATTTGTTTGTAGATAAATGTGGTCAGCTTATGAATATTTTCATTCTTATCAGTTTTTTATGCATCATGTATGTTTTCCCAACTTGTTTCTGTGTTTGACCTTAAGTACTATCTGCTCCAGAGTTTTCCTTAATTTCCCTTCAAGATATCCACGAGTGCCGCCTTCCCTGGACGAGCGAATCTTCTCAACACAGCCTGTCACTGCTGTCTACAGTGTGAGTTGAACACTTTATTCCCATTCTCCACTGACGCTCACATCTAGACTAAACTACTGATTTCTGATTTTTCTCATTTATTACAAATTATATTAGATTGTTTACTTCCAAAATGTAAAGTAAAAACATAATGATTTGACTTTACTACATTAAATATGCATGTACAAAGCTTAACGAGAACCATAATCCACACACAAGATAAAATCAACAGATCCACAAGTTTACTAAATGAAGCTCATGCTTGTAACATTAACAATAGATGTTTACTCTAGCTTTAGATGAAGGTCACATGTAACTTTATCATAAATCCTGCTTGTTTTTTCAGGCTTTTTTTAACTACACATGAGCTTTAATGAAAACTGCTCAAACACAAAAGTCATATCCGCACAACTTATTTAATTAAAGGTGCAGTATGTATGTTTTTGACTATTTTAAAGCATAAACATACCATAATATATTTGCAGATATTTAAGAAACATGCTAAATGAACATACTTGTTTATTTAAAAAAAAAAAAACAATGCCTCAGTCAGTTGTTCACCTTTTGAATATGTGCATTCCGTGACAGAAAGTCTGTCTTTGTTTTGGTCTGTGTAACTCTGCCCACTGCCAGTTTACCCAATTATATTTTGACACCCGGGGTTGGCTTTGAGGAAAACACAGTGTATTTCGTTTTAGTCATGATGGCTGTCTCAATTCATGCTGTCGTGGATAAAAATGGGAGGACAACGGCAACCTCAAAAAATACACAGATTATAAAAAGCCATGAGGTGGTTTTTCTTTTGCAAACAATACAAATAATAAAAAGGTAAACATTAGCTGACCAGTTTACAGTGTAAAGCTCGATCGTCAGGCATACTCGTTTTGGTTTGAGACGTCAATCTGGCAACCTCTGTGTGCGACAAGTTGTTGGAGGGGATGTTGGGTAATAAAGGTCAATGTTTTCATCCAATATTTTGCATTTGGTCTGCAATGACTACTTCATAGTGCACAATCCTGCATACTGCACCTTTAATGTTGAACATTTAATTCCATTTCAAGTTGTAGAAGTATGAAATAAACAGAAAAACCTCCTGCAATTCTATTGACAGTTGCTTGTGCCATTTTTGTGTCATTTTTTTATGTGGATTACTCAATTAGCTGGATTTGATCATTGACAGTTTGACACAATCCAGAATAGGTCTTCAAAAAACATTAGACTGTCATTTCAAGCGAAGGTTATACTGATATTATGTTCGTACATAAACACTGTATTAATTGGGGATAATAACAATATTGTAAAATTATTTTAATACTTATTATAAAAATAATTAAATACTGCTATATAATCAAATAAAGGTACAAAAACTCTCATGGACATGGTATCTTTTCAATGGGTTCAAAAAGAGAAAGTTTTTGTACTTTTTCTGACACTTTAGGTCAGGGGTTCTCAATTTCGGTCCTGGAGGTCTGGTGTTCTGCAAAGTTTAGTTCTGACCCCAACCAGACATACCTGGGCTAGCTAATCATGCTCTTACTAGGCTTTCTAGAAACATCCTTGTAGGTGTGTTGAGGCAAGTTGGAGCTAAAATCTGCAGGATATCAGCCCTCCAGGACTGAGTTTGAGAACCACTACTTTAATAATATAACCTTTTAAGATACCAATATGGACCTTTTAGAATGAATTTCAATAACCAGTTATGCCTTACGCCATAAGATTATGAAATAGAATACACTCTCTAGAAAATCTGCTCTAAAGGTAAAACTAAATAGTGTTCAATACTTGTGTAAAGCCTTTATAAATAGCCTACAACAAATGTGGAAAGTTTCTACATCATATCATTTGCCAAACTGTTTTGTTTACTATAAATCTTGTCAATTTGCTCTCATGGCTGATAATTGAATATGAATCAGATGATGTCATTACACTGGTCTCATGCCACCAGCTAATCACAGTATTGCTTATCATAATTGCAGTGATTTGAGAGATCTTTTCTTTACAACAATCACACTTAGTAATCTCAGATCAATTCATTTTGATAACTGAATCAGATTCACACTCTTGACTGAAGAACCAAATTCGCTAGAGATCAGTTATCACGATTTAAAAGATCCAGAATTTGCCAAGTCATCTTAGATTGTTAAAGTGATTTTCGAAGAACGGGTCCCTGGTCTCTGTGAACACTTGGTTTACACACTTTGTACTATTACATCATTGCAGTGAGGTTTGTGTGCAAGTACATAACAGAGTTTGCTAAACTAAAACCGTCACAGGTTTTGAGAAAAAAAAAAAATCTAATTAAAATTTTGTACCTTGTCAATTGGTGCGACTGTAATCTGGACACAAACCTGTCATCAGATGTATTCATCTTACATGATCTGAGGCCTGCAGCTTTTTTAGCCATTTTTCGCACATTGTTTGATTTCTTGGACTGCATCTTGGGATCAGATCACTCCTCCGCTCCTGCAGATGTCCTGTAAGATTGTATTATTTAACTCTTCATTTGAGTCATCAGCATTAGGACCACCATGGAAGCTGTTTACCACTTTAGCTTAGTAATGATTCAGGAAGGCTCCAAAAACGCCATGTGTTATTGATTTCACTCTTTCAGTCAGATTTGTTTTTGAAATGTAACATGCAGAGTAGCGTTCAGAGATGCAAGTGAATGTTTCCACTAATTTGCATTTATTGCAAATCAAGTTCTGCAAATGGAACTGAAATTGCTCTATATTCTTATGCTCACCAAGGCTACATTTATTAGATCAAAAATATAAATGTTTTGGGGGAAATTCCGGAAATGGCATAACTGAATTGTTAGCCTCGTTACTTCAGTTTTTAGTGTCACATGATTCTTCAATAATCATACTAAGCTACTTTTTTAGTTGTTTAAAAGGTAAAAATGGTAATAAGAATTTTTTTGAAACTGAAATGTAATGCAAGTTTGCTAAATCAATTTATTAGCTGTCCCACTGACAAATCTGACCCCAAGCATTTAAATAATAATGTATATTCAGCCACCAGAATCAGGGAAAATGTTAATCAGTTAGATAAAAAAATAGCGTATATCTAATTATGATAATATTAACAAAAACATTTTATTTTATGAATAGCAAAGTCCTTTACATATTTTGATTGCAAATGCAATTTTATCTAATATTAAGTGAAAGAAATAGTTTATAGAGACCCTGAAGTTGTAATGCTGAACAATTGCAGTTATAAAAGGTTATATTATGTAATATCCATGACTGTACTTAATTATACAAGGCTTTTGATTACTAAATGTAATGTAATTTATCCATTAAAACTGGAAAGTAGTAGTCTGGCAAAAAATTGAAATGGATTAAAATAGAATTTGTAAAAGATAAAATAAAGAAATTCTACATTATATTCTACCCTATACATATCTAGTGTGTAGTTTAAATATATTTAGTTTAAAGGGGTGGTCTACAGTGTATATTTAAGGCTTGGTTATGTTTATAAGATGCAAAGCAGTGTGTGCTTATGTTTCATTTGTAGAAAATTGTGTTATTTTTTTATGTATCTTACTTTGGTTATATACTGCTATTTAGCTAACATGAAAACGACTGACATATTTCCTAGTTCCTATGAAAGGCTCGCCCTCAAGAGGCTCTGATTGGTCAGCTGACATAATGTGCTGTGATTCACAAATTGGCTCCACGTCACGCCCCTACAAGCACGTGCTTTTTGCGCTGTGTAAACACCCGTATCAGTTTGCCTGAAAGCTAAACCTCATCTTTTCTCTTTAAAATAAAATCTGACAAGTGTCTTTCACATATACATCGGGTTATTAGCATTTGTATATGATATGAAATGTTTACATATATTTTGCAAGTTTGTTATTTGAGATGTAGAACGCTCAGAAAGCAACCACATAGAGAGACACTGCAGCACTGGTGAAGATTGTGGGTGTTTACAGCGGCTTGACTGATAAATACGAATTTGTAGCTAAATTGTTAGCGGTGCCAAACAGCATTTCCTGTTGTATACATGCTTTTTGGACGGCATTTTAGCTTTCTCTGCTATAACATTATAGCGCCTCTGGCCACGCCCCTTTGCTGCACAGGGTATATGCGTGTGGTGAATGCACGTAACAGGAAGCCCTTGTGATCTCACTAGCCTGATGTATTTTTTTGTAGTCCCCAAACTTTGTTCGTTGTAGGCTTTGCTAAGCTTACTCTGTAAAATCCAATGTCTCCCTTTTGCATTGAACTTTGATCGTATTGCATTCAGAGATGATGTTTCTGTTCACACAGCTACAGTACACATCAACTAAAGTTTAAAATATGATATCGTAGTGGACCACCCCACCCCTTTAACCTAGTTTTTATTGATGCATATTAGAGTTACTGTATCAAATGTAAAGAGTCAGTAAGACATCAATTGTTACAATCTATCTGTAAAAAACAAAACTAGTTCACATTTTCTTCCTCTCTGAATTGAAACAGTACAAGTTCAAGCATCAAAAACAATATTTAGGTCAAAAACACAAATAAAAATATATAATAATAATTTTAATAATAATAAGATAAAATAACATCATAAATAAAACTATATATAAAACACACATTTAGCCACTTCAGCAATATAGCAAAATATATAGATACAAATATGCAAGGGTACAGCAGTAAAAGAGAATTAAAAAGCTAATAAAAAAACAAACATAGACATTTTCTTTGTGCTCTCCATTTATAACCAAGCCAGGGGCAAGGAAAATGGATCAGGTATAGATTTATTTTTACATTTTACTCTATAAAACAGTCAAATATTTAAAACCAAGTAGGAGGTTATATTGTTAGGAAAAAAGAAATGCCCATGTAGTTGCAGGACAAACATCACCTTTTAAATAAGAGAATTGACTTCTGACAGCAAGCTGGAGTGACGTAAGGTTGAGCGAGCAGCACTGGTGATGATGTTTGAACAGTAGTCAGGGAAGTGGACGGGTGCGGTGCTCTTTTTTTTTTTTTTTTTTTTTTTTTTTTTTTTTTGCTGAGCTGGTCTTTCTCCTGTTCCTGCTTCCTGTGTTCAGTCAGAAAAAGCCCCTCATTCTGGGATCCACAGTGCTGCGTGTATGATCTCACACCTCCCTTACTTAACACAGCAGCAGCACCACCCTGGAAAAGCCCAGGCTGCTGGATAAAGCTGCGTAATTCTGCCAAATAAATAGGTCATTCTCCACCTGCTGGTGTGGCCTTTGAAAGCAGGGAAAGTCGGTGTTACCAAATTTCAGGTGTTCAGTCTTTTATTGACAATGTTTGGAGATGTTTGTATTTTTTCCTCAAGCTCCTCCCAGATTAAGACGTCTGGTTTCCAGATGGCCGTATTTTAGACCTCACAGTAGGTTAAAACTGGCCACTCTCTGTTTAAAGGCTTTGATCTGCGACGAAGCCGACAGGATTTCAGGTTTTCTTTAATGAGTTATGGAGATGCGCAGCCTGCAGTCTCTCACCGTTCATCCCCCAAGTTAATCTCATTATAAGTTTCTGGCCCACATTTACAATTTATAATTACAGCAGCATCTTTTGAAAGCCCAGGGAGAACCGACAATGACACTGCACTCTCTCCTCTGCCTGTGTACCGGACCGTAACCACTGCTCCGCTGCTGTAATGAGAATTCACTGGAGAATTTCGTGCGCTGACTGATTGCTATCTACATGTAAGCAAGAGCATGTTTGTTTATAATAGAAAGATGTAGAACCAAACAAGAGTAGACATGGATGAAACCTGTTTTTGATACTATTTGGGCTTTTTTTTCCACAGTTAATTTGTCCAAGATGAATTCTTGCACTTTATACGATAACATCATTGCAGTGTGGTTTGTATGCAAGTATGTAACCGAGTTCACCAAAACTAAAACCAAACAACCGCAGGTTTAGAGCAAAAAACATCCAGTTACGATTTTTGCCTTGTCAATTGGTGCATCTGTAATCTAGACACAAACTTGTCATCAAACGTATTCACCTTACATAATCTGAGGCCTGCTGGTTTTGCAGTCATTGTATATTGAATGTGACAGGCCATTTTTCGCACATTGTATGATTTCTTGGACTGTATCTTGGGATCAGATCACTCCTTCGCTACTGCAGATGTCCTGTAAGATTGTATTCTTTTAACTCTTCATTTTAGTCATCAGCATTAGGACCACTATGTGTACCAGTGGAAGCTATTTACCACTGTCACTTAGAAATAATTCAGAAAGGCTCCAAAAACGCCATGTGTTGTTGATTTCGCTCTTTCAGTCAGATTTATTTTTAAAATGTAACATGCAGAGTAGCGTTCAGAGATGCAAGTGAGTGTTTCAGCTCATAAACATTTATTCAGGGTATCCGCGGGGCCTTAAAGTCTTAATGTCTTAAATTTCAAAAACCAAATTTTAGGCCTTAAATCCATTGAAATATTGTGTTGTAGGTCTTAAATAATTTTAAACAGGTCTGAATTTTTCTATGTCCATGTAAAGCTATACCCAATCGGGCCAACACCCATCCAATCACTAACAATAGATTTATATAAAAGTTTTAAGAATCATTTATATATTTACTCAATTTGCTTATTAATATGGTTTAATTATCTTCCTTACAATAACATTTGTTTTTAATGCTTTTTTAAAATGTTTTTATCTTGACCATTAAAACCATCTTTAGCGTTTAGCCTTGTGTAAGTCTGAAATATCATTCATTATGGTCTTAAAAAATCTTAAATTTGACTTGATGAAACTGGTAGAAACCCTCTTATTGTGCATCATCAGCTTTCACAAATGAAAGTGAAATTGCTCTAATTACTGGAATCTAGCAGACCATGATCAACAAATCCAGATATAAATCGCAAAGCAGATCTAAACACAAATGGAGCAGGGAACCGAAAACACTTTTGCTAATAAAAACATCACCAGGGCTACTAAATGTTGAGGAGCAAGCTCATTGGTGTCTGACACGATGGCAACCAATCACCTGCACCATGTAACTGTAAGCAGATTGTATAGCAATGTCAACCTGCACGCCCATAGTGTTTCAGGACAGAACTTTGCATTGAATTGGGCTTCCAAAATGCCATTTCATGTTGCCTTTAAAAACAGCAAAGGCTCAAGGTTCTTCAGTGTTGACATTGTTTTCTGACACTGTTTTCGCAGGTACAGAGACCCCCTGGCCCTCCATTTACACCACATGAAATCAGCAAGGGACACCCTAACCTAGCGGCTACCCCGCCGGGTCATGCCTCTTCCCCAGGACTCTCTCAGGTATCAGTTTCAACAGTATCCGCTGCGCATCTCTATGGTCATCCTAAAGGCTGGGAGCCAGGAGGAGGGGTGAGTGCAACTGAAAATCTCTCTGTCCGTCTCAGCCTTCCTGTATGTCTGCTAGGGTTGGGCAATATATTGTGATTTTAAAAAATATAAAAAGATATGAATTTAATGATTGAAGAATTGAAAAAAGATATAAATTTAGGCCACATTTTGAAGTTTTTATTTGACCAGTATGGTTTCAAATAGTATAAAGAGTCTTGTTATTATTGACACTTTGCTGTTAAGCGAACTGCAGCCATCGCCATATTGTTTTCACAAGTAACGTAAAAGAGATTGAACATTATTCTTGAAATAATCATAGTGAAGTTTATTTAGGATCTTCGCAATGATAAACGTTAAAATGAACAACCACAAGCTGTCCGCACTGCTGAGAATGATGTTTAGATAAATGAAAATGTACTGCTTGCTAGGGGGGTGCAATTAATCGAAAATCCGGTTTCGATTTCGATTTTGGCTTCTAACGATTATGAAAAACCATTAATCGAGATAAACGATTATTCCATCCCCCTTTCCAGTTGTATACATTTGTTGCTCTGCAAAGCTCAGTTCCTCGTGAAAATGACTAAAAGCATGTACTGTAATGTAACTTTTGCAGCACGGGATGCGCATCATTCATTGATTAATGTTCGAATCATTCTTTTTTTTAAAAGCGCGAATAAGTGCATGTTGGTGTGTGTGTGTGTGTGCGCACCGCGCTTAGTCTCGGACAGGCTCGGAGACGAGCAGAGCACACACATCTAACGCCATCTTAATGTGAGCGCTTTAATGGTCAAATACATGCACATTTGTGTCAGGGCGCGGTGTTTAGTGATTATTCATATTAACCGTCATTTATGTAATAACCAAAAGAACCAAAAGAACCATATCTGAGCCGCACTATTCTTAAAGTGACAGCGCGCATTATCCCTGCTGCCGCCTGTTTTTATTATTAATCAAACATCAAAAGAAGAAAATCCCTCACTGCTCTTGACTTAATGACTTTTGTAGTTAAAGTGTTTTTCTTACAGTGAAGATGCTTAAAGCACAGTTTAAACATAAAAGATTTAATAACTCGTTTCTAATAACTGATTTTTTTTATCTTTGCTATGATGTAAAGTACATTATATTTTTCAAGATACTAGTATTCATCCTAAAGTGACATTCAAAGGCTTAATTAGTGTAATTAGGCAAGTCATTGTATAACAGTAGTTTCTTCTGCAGACAATCAAAAATATATATTGCTTAAAGGGGCTAATATTATCGAGGTATTAAAAGAGATTTAAAAATATTTAAACCTGCTTTTATTCTTGCCGAAATAAAACAAATAAGCCTTTCTCCAGAAGAAAAAATATTATAGGAAATACTGTGAAGAATGTTAAACATCATTTGGGAATTATTTATATATAAAAAAAAAATTCACAGAAGAGTAAATAATTTTGACATCAACTAATAATCGTTTTGAATAATCGTGATTACAATTATGACCAAAATAATCATGATTATGATTTTTCCCATAATCGAGCAGCCCTACTGCTTGCTGTCTTCCTATGAAAAAAGAAACAAACTAAAAAAACGACAACAGTAAGTAAACAGCAGTTAATAATCCATTATGTGTATGTTTTAACGTATAGAAACTTTAAACTGAAAATTTTTAATTCTCTAATCATTTTCTCAGCTTCACTCAGCTATTGCCTATTAGGGCTGGGCGATTAATCGAAAAGTAATTGAAATCGACATTTAGAACATATAATCAAGAAATTTTTTCCAGGATGATTTTTTACAATTACTTTTACTTTCCACTTGTCACGTGAGCCCACTCTGTTAAAGGCAACCCAGGCTCATTCTGAGAACGTAGTCCCGGGGACGTTTCTGGAGACCGCGAAATACGTAGCCGGGGGTACGTGCGGCTGCATTTCATTTTTTTAAGCGAACGCTGCGGGGCGGTGTGATGCCGTTTCCCTTCGGCGCTCGCCGGCCGGCCAGCCGGCCGCTCGCCTCCGTGTGGAGGGCTTTCCCGCTGCAACCAGTTTGTCCGGTTAGCTCTTCGTGTACTCGAGGCGCAGAGAGGGGCTGACCACGACGACGACGACGACCGGGTTCGAGTCCGGGGAAGAGCGGGTTCCAGGAATCAGGTAAGAAAACAAAAACAAAATCCAAAAAATGAAGCGAACAAGTTCGTCACAGGGTGAGAATGTGGTCAAAATCCGAAAACGTGGTAAAAACCGAACCGGCGGGTCAGCCGATTGGCCGGTCGCACGGTCAATCATTCCGTCATGAAGACAGGCAGACGGGCGGAAGGTCGTTCGACAGCGGCCTCTAGCGGGTTTACGCGAGAACGGCGCGGGAAAAAGCGCGCACAGCGGCCTCTCGCGGACTCGCGAAAACAAAAACTGCACAAATACGTACCTCCCGGGACGTATTTCGCGGTCTCC
The DNA here is from genome assembly GCF_903798145.1 of Danio aesculapii. NCBI lineage: Eukaryota > Metazoa > Chordata > Actinopteri > Cypriniformes > Danionidae > Danio > Danio aesculapii. Next base: position 43,380,777 of record NC_079457.1, read on the forward strand.
AGAAACGTCCCCGGGACTACGTTAAGGTTTGGCTGATTTATTCTTCTAAGGCCACTTTGTAGCCACATCTGATCTCTGGTCAAGTAGGACGATGAACCCATGCTTGAGCTTTACTTTGCACTACATTGATGCTAATTAGAATCTGCACCAGAAATTCTTTAAGATGGCATATTTTCCATTACATATAAATGTTTTAAACATTAAAATATTTGTTCACAGAGGATGCAAGAGATGCACTGTTTAAAATATTATTTACAGGATATGCAGGAGTTATTTACTATATTTTTATAGAAAATGTATTTTTTAAGAAAAAACGTGACCGTTGGTTTTAGGCAATGTGTGTTTTAATTTCCGTTCTTCAATAAATAATCATGGATAGTAGGTAGCGTGTGTTTCCTTCAATTATTTTAAAATCAAGTAATGCACCCTTTAAAAATCTCTCACCTGTAAAATGTGAGCATATTTACTGTGCTAAACCTGTCAGTGAACTATGAGGACAAAATAAATAAAAAAATTATCGTAATCGAGTTAAAATGTTCAATTAAACAAGGTTTTGATTTTAGACCTATTAGGACTATTAGGACTTATTATTATTATTATTTTTTTTTAACTATGAAAGAGATATTTCTGTTTCTCCAAATCCATGATTTTATAAAGACATTGTAATAGAAATCATTATACTTAATTTTTACTTTAACCCTCTATTCGTAATATTAATGCTGCAGTTGCGTCCTGCAGTTTTATTAATGTCAGGGTTGAATTTTCCTTCTAACACAAGGGTCATGTGAAAAAATTGAGCTAGTTGGTTTATTTAATTTCTGATCTAGTTCGGACTGTTATCATTGTTGTTCATTCTTGTTCATTTAGTATGAAAAACATTCTTTGATTAATCTGATTTAATTAGATGCGTCATCCATTTAATCTTCATTAATTTTGAATCAAAATGAATAACGGATTTTGTCAAAATTATGGTGTCAACCTTAATCTAATACATAAATATTGTGATGTATCATAAATAATCTCAAAAAGCTTAAAATACTGGGAGAAAATGACTATATTGCCCAGCCCTATTTCTTGTCACCATTAATCAGTGCATCACTTATTGATTGTCTTGTTTCTCACAGATGCATTACACACAGATAGAAAATCTTTAGAGGTCAGGAGGAAGGGATATCAGATAACCCAATGCAGATAAACATTTCCTATGATGCAATATAAACCATTGATTTCTGTGGTAAATCACAGCACTTCTAATACTCTAATAATACTGACAAGAAGTAAAGCCTTGCTCGTTTTCTTGAGCTAATGCGGATTTGATCTCAAAGATTACACCAAGAAGCAGATAAAACTGTAAGTTCATATCATCTTTAAGGAACCTGCGGTGCGAGTTGTCAAACAGAAAGTTCATCTTACCACAGCCATTGAATACAACTGGCAATTAAGAAGATGTTTTAATAAGATGCTTGACATGCAGACTTCCTCTTTCTGCTTTACAGTGGACTGTATCGTTAATATTTGATAGGAGCACAGCTTATGTAGATATACCTATGTTCTCAATCATAATTAAACTGCAGGGATGTGTGTTTGTGTCATATTATAAGTACGCCCATTACCCGTATCTGTGGGTCCACCAAACTCACTCGTTGTCATGCAAACAGACGCACACACATACACATACACGCACGCACGCACGCACGTGGTGACTGCCTCAGGAATAGAAAGTCTGTCAGGGTGACTCAGCTGTTCTCAGGCTTGTTATCTGTCTGAGACCAATGCTCACATTCCCACTCCACTGCCAGCACGACCGCCTATTAATAGGCTAAGAGTGCTCCAAAGACTAAACCTTAATTGCCCGTCTACCCTTTCCTCAATCATAACATGTACATGTGAATGTGGAGGAAGAATCAGGAAGGTTTGTGGATGTCTGTGGTGAATGGAGCTTTGGGCTGCTGTCTGTTTCTGGCTAACTGATTTACAGTTAACTACTGCTAATAGGTTCTGTAACTCAGTGGTTCTCAAAGTGGGGGTCGGGACCCCCCGAGGGGTCGCGGGACAATGAAGGGGGGTCGCCTGGTGATTTCCAAAAATGTATTTATTTTTATTAAACCATAAGAATTACCATATTTATCCATAAACTACTGAAGAGAAAAAATAGTCATTTATAGTTACTATATACTACATGGTTACCATATAGTTACTATAGTAGGTTATAGTTGCTAGTTCTATTGGATTGCGACCCCTGGGGTAATTACATTATACTAAAGACACAGCAATAGCAGCAGATTGATTTTATAACACCAGGTTAAACTTTCTGGCACATTTACAGCACTGACATACATCAAAAAAAAATTTATCGAAGAATAGACTTGGGTCTATTGGTGTGTGTGCGCCATTGCATTATAACCACTGTATTTATAACCACCTCAGAGGATATTGGGGGTCGCGAGTCACTGGCATTGTCATTTTGGGGGTCGCAGGCTGAAAAGTTTGGGAACCCCTGCTGTAACTAGTGGGTACCGGATAAGTGGGTGGCAGTGATTTTTAAAGTTCAATTATGCAGTACTCAAATGAAGCAATAAAGGAAATCATTCTTTTTGGGGGGTTTATTTTTGAAAAATTGTAGATTGTTATGCCTGCACGCAAGAACAAACTTGGTCAGTTATTTGTGAATCATTGACTCTGCTGCTTAGTTGGCCCTTTTTAAGAAATACAGGGGGAAATTACTTTCCAATGCATTCAGATGCTCACAGAATCAAGTATGATTGTTTTTTTTAACTTTGAAACATACCATTGAGAAATGGTCAGCTGAAGTTGTGCTTACGATGGATGTTCGGATTGATCATCTGGCTTCGCAAACATATTCTTTTGGAATACCCTATTTTTTATGTTATCAGACAATGATTTTTATGTTGAGAGACTTTAAATAAAATATTTTAAAATGTGAATTCTTACAAAATTGTGATTAAAAAAAAAACTGTTTTAGATTTTTATCTCATATATTATAACGTTATAATTTTATCTCATGTATTATTTATTCAGGGTGTCTGCGGGAGCTTAAAAAGTCTTAATGTCTTAAATTTCAAAAACTAAAATTTAGGCCTTAAAAATTCACTGTAATATCGTCTTGTAGGTCCTTAATCATTTTAAACGAGTCTTAATTTTTCTTTTTGCAAGTAAAGCTACCCAATCAGGCCAACTCCTAATTACCAATAATCCATTTTAAAAATTTTTTTTATATTTAAGTATTTTTTTCTTTAAATGAGACAGCAAAATTCTCCAAATTAAATTTTCTAATCAGGGAAAGAAAACTAAAGCAATGCATCACTTTACAAGATCTTTTATCAATAGAAAAACTATTTACAGAAGCCATTACAAAAAATCCTTAGTGTTTAGCTCTGTAAAAGTCTTAATTAGGGTATATGCACAGCTTGTGTTTCTTCCCATACAGATAAACTTCCAGTGAATGGTTAGTTACTTTTTCAGTTTTATACAGTTCTTTTTACAGCATCGATGTTGTAATGCAATTAAAATATAATCAGTTAAATAGACTTAAGCATTAATTTAGTTGTTGAAGCATAAACCAAGATGAAAAGCCTTTTACATCAGCACCAGCAGGCTAGCACAGAAACGTCATTCGAAATACTGGAGTAAAAGAAATTGAAATATTTTAAAGACATGCTGTGGAAAAATCTAATTTAATGCAGTGCTTCTTGTACATTCTGAGACGTATAAAATTTAAGCAGTAAAGATTGTGGTTTTTTTAAAGAAAACAGACCTTTTTATTTATTTTTAGATTTTGTAACTGCGTACAGTTCGCCGGAAGTGTTTGACCCAGGTTACTGACAAATTAAAAGTCCTTTTTCATTCTTCTGCATATACCCTATTTCAATCTTAATCTTTCTAGTCTTAAAAGGGTCTTAAAAAGTTACAAATTTGGCTCGAAGAACCCTGCATAAACCCTGTTTATTGCTGTTGATGTCTTTTTATTGTTATATATATTTTTTATTTTTATAGAAAAGTGAGATTTCTATCATTTTAACTAGTTTTGCCATGAAATAGCCAGAGAAGCTGATATGGCAACAAATTCAAAAAATCTTTCCCTCTCTGGCTTTGGCTTAAATTAATATGCTTTAACTGACACCATTGTTTACCACAGTGTTCTTTTGTTATGGTTTGAGGAAGCCTCCTGAGCTGAAATTCAGATTTGGTTTCTTACATTCACTGTTAGAAGTTGACCAATAGACTGGGCAATCTGACCAATCAGAGCAGAGAAGCTTTGTTTAGAATTTAGGAGCAGTTTAGAAATCAGAAACCAGTCTAGAGATTCTGTGTGTCACTTTTAGAAATAAGGCCATTTGATGTGTATGTTATATAAATATTTTAATGGGATTAATACTTTCAGTCCCTTCAGCAAAACACCAGCATTTTAGATACAAGACCCCATGCTCAACAAGACACGAGCCATTAAAAAACTACTCTTTAACAAGATAAGCTGTCAGCAAAACAAATTTCAGACAAACAAACCGTAAGCTGCTTTGAATGAAAGCACGCAAAACTCTCTTCTGCCATCCTGTACAGTTCAAAATTGCCTGAACTCGGTGGCACACAAATGCTTTGATTGTGCCCACTCACGTCTGCTCAAGACTACGCCTCTATTTCTCTCTCCCTTTCTCTGGCTTGAAGGCAGCGTTGAGGAGATGGCTGATTTGTCAGTGTCAGCAGACCGCAGTGTTTGCAGCGGCAGGGAGTGGACACACTCACTCTGTCACCCACACTCACGCAGCACACACTCACTCAGCTGTAGGGATTTTTATCAGAGACAGTAAAACTCGCATCCATCCTAACAACTGTGTCTTCTTCTCTGCCTCCTCGACCTCTCTGGGACCCTGTGACTCTATAGTCTCCGTACACAACGGGACAGAATGCCGGCACGACCCCTCTGGTTTACTCTCCACCAACCCAGCCAATGAACGCACAGCCTCAGAGCCGCCCGGTGAGTGCATATGATTTCATAATTCTACTGTGTCAGATCTCTATAGAAATGCATCCATTCTGCTGAGTACAGTGTGGTTTGTGGTGATCAGTTGGTGCTGCTGTGTCTATATGGTTCATATAACATGCCTTGCGTCATTGCTTCCTCTCGGGAGGTGCGCTGCATATGCCATGCACAGCTTGTGGTTTGTGTTTGGTGGTGATCATTCTTACTTCTTTCTTTCTCTCTGATTCTCTCCTTCTGCCATGCCACCCTTTGCCTTCGATCAGTTTGCCCCTGGGCCTCGTCCTACCCATCACCAGGTAACGTACGCAAATGCATGGCTTTGTCTGTCACACCTCATAAGCTTTAGTATGTTTTTTTTCTAGACTAATGCAACACATTGATTCTGTTGGTTCTGATGGTTTGGATTATTTACTGCTCCAATATATTCAGGATTAATGTACTGTAAATGCTGTCATGGGCTCCATGAGAATGAGGGCTCAGTGAAGTATGCCATGGCAGTGGTTCCAAATATTTCCCTTTGAAATGAAAGCCACGTAATTATTTTGACGGGTCATGATATGAAAAATAGGATACATAGCAAGCTGCAAGAAAACTGTTTAGTATAAACTATTTTATATTGATAATGCTTTTAGAATACTTACCTGGGGTCCGTTCTTCGTACCTCGCTTAAATGATGTAAGATGATTTGGCAGATCCTGGATCTTTTGATCTTGATAACTAATCTCTGGCTAATTTGGTTCTTTAAACAAGTTCGCGAATCAGATTATAATGTTTGGATGAACTGATCTGAGATTGCTGCGTATGTTGTGAAGGACTGATCTATCGATCCTCGAAATCATGATCAGCAGTGAAATGATTTGCTGATGGCACAGCAGCGTACTGACATCATCTGATTAATATTCGATTATCCATGTGAGCAAAATGATATAAAATTCATAATAACCTGTTTGTTAAATATGATATGCAATAACTTCCCACATTTGTTGTAAGCTGCTTTGTTGCGAACATGATTTACAGTTTCATGTGTATTTAGCAATTTTTACTTTTCGAGCAAATTTTCTTTATTATAGTAGACCTATTCAAGTTTCTTAATAAATTTGCATCAAAAATGCATTTTGATATTGGTAAGTGTCTGCAACGTTTGCTAAGCATCATATCACCACCATACTACCTGTCAAAATGTGTGCATGACTGCAAAAATAGGGTATATGCGGAAGTATGCAGAAGGACTCTTAATTTATCAGTTACCTGGGTCAAGTGCTTCCGGTGAACTCTATGCCAGTGCAAAATCGGCATAGAATTAAATTGACATAAAATGAAATTAAAATCTGCATAAAATTTAGTTACAATTTTCACCGCCATGTCTTTAAAATATGATTTATTTTCCCCCAGTATATTCAATGGAACTTCTGTGCTAGCCTGCTAATCCTGACGGGCGCGTGCGTGTAAACGTCTTTTCATCTCATTTTACGCTTGAGCAACTAAATGAACACTGAAATCTATTTAACTAATTATGTTTTAATTACATTACAACATCGATGCTGTAAAAAGAACCGTATAAAATGGAAAAAAGTCACATTAACCCTTCACCGGAAGTATATCAGTATGGAAAGAAACATTAGCTCTGCAAATATCCTGTGATTATAACTTGCCTTTAAAAAAACTAGAATATTGGCCATGTCTATTACACAAATTGTACTAAAGCTGGGTTGGTAGCCTACCTTAAAACAGTATGCGTTTTAGCTAAAAACATTTATATTAATTTTAAAAAATTCTCTTTGAACCCCTTAGGGAGAGAACGCCCCCGTGACAGTTTTTGAAAGTGTAGATTGCATAACAATTTTATTTATAATTTTTAAAAAGCTATTATGTATAATTTTATAACTATTTTCCCCAGTGTATATAATCTCTTACTACTATAAGACAATTTTAGCATTCGGTGCATACTTTCACCTTTTCTTAAAAAGACCTATCTAATACTGTTTATATGAAATAAGCCTGCTCCCTAGTAGGCATGGGCCGGTACAAGATTCTGACGGTATGATAACCTTGGATAAAAATATCACGGTTTCACGGTATTGTGATTTCTGCTCTAAAATATATATTTTTTAAATGTCTGGGTAAAAAACAACAACTTTTTTCCTCTTTAAAAACAATATATTCTATTTCTTGAAAGATTTATAATATTTTGAAGCAGTAAACATGTCAGGCTAAATAATTCAAATGAATCTTCTGCTGTCTTCAATTGTTTTAAAAACACTGATTTCTTTACAATTTAAAACGGCATCTTTGGATATTTTTTCTGCTGGAGATACTGTTGTCTTTAAAAACAAAACAAAAAAATGTAAATAAAAAAACTTACACATACCTTAGGAACAGTATTACAGACACATTTGGCGGTTTTAAAACCTTGACTTTTCCAAACTGCAGTAAACCTTGAAAACGTTTATCGTCCCATGCCTACTCCCTAGCAGGTTTTAGCTACCAGACCTGTTGCTGTGACTAATAACTGTTGCTGTTGCTAATAACTCTTGGATAAGTTTTGAAAAATGAAACAATCCTAGACTGTCTCAAGTCCTCAACAACCAAATCCAGCTAATTGAGTAATCCACATACGAAGAACGGACCTCTGGGCTCTAGACTAACTTTTTAAAGGGGGGAGCACAGCAACTTAATCACAGTTTTAGGACCACGAACACAACAATTATTTGCATTTTCCCTATTCAGCTATATTACTAACAAATGCTTTGCTAATTAAATAATCCTGTTCAATCCTGTTTTAAGTTCACAATGATATCTCAGACTCTAGTCTAAACATTGAGAGCCATGCCAAAAGCATCTGATTTAGCATAAAACATGCTGTGTCTGTTAAAATGCACATTTGACAGTAGCTTGAGCTTGGCTTACTTTGAAGGTAACTGGATCCTGAGTTGGGATGCAAATGCATTACTGTCTGTGTATGTAGATCATGATCACAACAGGTATAGCAACTGGCTACCACAGTAAAGCAGTGGGGGACCTTCAGTAGCCAGGACCATCTAGACAAAAGAGAGGACCTAAACTATTGTGAACAAACATATACTATTTTAAAATGAACATTTTTGAAATTACAAGCTTGGTCTTTTCTTCGTGAGTGAGGGGAGGATGGAACATGAGATTGACAGACGGTTTGATGCAGCAGCAATGCGGTCCATGTACCACTCTGTCAGTCTATGTTGTGATCTATGACCCAAAGCTCACGAGTCATGACCGAAAGGACAAGATATTGTACACAAGCTAAGAGATAAGGTGAAGTGCTTTGTCAGCTGATAGATGCTCACTGCTCCAGAGTAGAGCCACTGCTTCTCCACTTGCATTTCGGATGCCTCCTGAATGCTGACATGGGGAGGTGTTCCACCGGGAGGAGGCCCCGGGGTGGACCTAGGACAGCTGTAAGGACCATGTCTCTCTGCTTGCCTGGTATCACCCTGGGATCCCCCGCGGGAGGTGAAGGATGTATCTAGGGAGAGGGATGTCAGTGGTTCCCTGCTGAGATTGCTGCCATATGAGCCAGTCCTGGATAAGCGGTTGAAAACGGACTGAGGGATGGATGGAAATTACAAACTTTTCATTTGTGAACTTAAAGTTTACCATTTAAACATTTGAATAACTTTTGAAATATTGTTCTTTAAATGGTTTAGGTCCTCACTGAGTGCCTAGAGGTCCCCCTGATAATTCCACTTTGAGAAAAAGTAGCACTTTCATATGTAGTTGCTGACATAACAGGCCTCTTATCTGATCTCATAGAGGCTGTTTACACCTGTTCACTTCATGCCTTTTTTCTGATCAGATAGCTAATCAATTGTGAAAAAGGCAGGTCTAAATGCCCTCTGAAATGCATTCGATACTGCTATAATTCAGATCTCTCAGACTACTTCAAGAGGTGGTTTGAAACGCCTTCCAGATGAATCTGGTACAGGTCTAAATGCATCTGATTGTTGAAACCACATATGTATATTTTACTCCTCCCACTATTCAAATAAATAAACACGAGAGCATATGTGTTGTCCGCTATGATCGTCAGATATACAAGCACAAATGCATAAGCAACACATGAATAAGGCCACTGATGATAGTTTGAGCTGTTTTATTAAAATTTTTACCTTTCATTTTATTTTTGGTCATGAAATTAAATTAATATCAGATGGCAGGTTTAACATCAGAGACACAACACACACCTGTAGCCTATCTCAGTGAAAAGAGAGGAATAATAATAGCAAAATAGATTCATTTAAATAGACACATGGGAGAATATGTTATACACTAATTAATTTAAAAACTGATTATTTCAGACAGTGTGTGTTAGGCATGGGACGATAACAGCTTTGTAAAAGTCAACGTTTTAATGGCACCAAAATTTTCTGTAGTATTGTCCCTAAGGTATGTGTAAGATTTTTTTATTTAAATTTTTTTTTAGGACAACAGTATCTCCAGCAGAAAAAATATCCAAAGATGCCGTTTTAAATTGTTATGAAATCTGTGTTTTTGAAACAAATGAAGACCGCAGAAGTCAGTGACAAACATTTAAAAAGAATATATTTTAGAGCAGTGAGCACAAAACTGATACGGTGAAACCGTGATATTTTAATCCAAGGCTATCATACCGTCAGAACTGTGTGAATGAGTCATGGCCCTTATAAAAATTGTTCAGGGACTCGAGAGTTTCATCTCAAACGAACACTACAAGACCACATTTAGCCCGCACACCTTTAAGAAGATAGTTCACCTAAAAACAAAAACGATCATCAACTTATTCTTCCTCATGTTGTTAAAAACCTGCAAGACTTTCTTCAGTGTAACACAAATGAAGTTTTTGATGCAGTGCTTTTTTTTCCCATTGGGGTTCAAGTCTTTTTGCACTCCAGCGCTCTTCAAGACTGTGTTTAAGCTGATTAAATAATGACAAAAGTATAGCTTTTTCAGTGCACTGCCCCTTTAGAGACTCACACTTACTTGTCTCATAAGTGAAACCAATAATTGATTATAAAAACAATGATCCATCATGGTCATTCTTTGTGACTTTTTGCTGAATCGTACATTTTGTCATTGATTCTGCTGAATGATTCTGCTAAAAACAGCAAAACAGATGCAGCGATCTGTCATTGAAGACAGTAAGTTGTACTGATTTGTAACGACATGAGGATGAGGAAATGCGGATGAACTGTACCCTTAAAACATCAAAGTCTTGTAGTGTGCTTGGTGATTTAAAGATTGTGTATCTCTACTGTGAGGTTAGGCCATAGCTCACACGAAGGAATCCTTTTAGTTCAGAATTACAGCCGCTTGTAGAGTGTAGATCTTGTCTGTTGTGGTCCGTTGACTGTGATCTACTACATTCCGGGATCACCCTGTCTGGCTTTTGGAGTGGTTACCACACACCAGACACAAACACACATTCAAAAATAAACATCTGGGAACACACTGTTCAGCAACACTCTTGGTTCAGATTTGTTTGTGTAATATTAGTATAATTGGCAAATAACTGGAAGCATAATTCGACCTGAACTAATTGAAATGATCAACACCACAGTAATACATTTTCAATTGATATCTGAATCTTAAGGCTAGGTAAACATCGAGTTGAGTGAGAATTTAGGCTAAAGGTTATAACTCTGTCAAATAAACATTCATTGTGTACTACTAGGAATAAAACTCAACAATTTTAAGCTTTATAACTTTTGTGATGCAGAGAAAAAAAAATAAAATTAGAAGAATCGAATAGCAGAATCCAGTAATTAACATTTAAACATCTTGAATTAATAATTCAGAAGTTTAGTTTTTTTAAACTATACTTCCAGTTATGCATACATTGTCTAAATTACAGGGTAATTTACAGTATGTTCATGCTCTCTAAATCTTCAAAAACAATTAAATTGATGATGATGATGATGATAATAATAATAATAATAATAATAATAATAATAATAATAATAATAATAATAATATGAATAAAAATTCAGTTAAAATGTATAAATTAATAATAAAACTACCATAAGGCATCATTAAAGGTCCCATGAAATGAAAATAAAGTTTTTTAGATGCAAGTATCAGTATTATTTGTTTGTAGGAAATCTATATGCTAGTGTGCTCCAAAACAGTGACAAAATTCACATTTAGAAGATAGAAACATGTAAAGCTGGTAGATTGTCTCTTCCGCCCAAAAGCATCAATGGTTTCATTCACATCACCTCACACTGTGGTTTCTCATCGCATCATAACCAATCAAATGCTTTCTAGTATCGGACCTGCCCCGCTCCCTTCAAGACACTTGTCATTTGCTTTTCATTTGATGCATTTGAGCTCAACCACTCAACTTGCAGAGCTGTCATAAAACAAAATGCTATTGGCAGTTTTTTTTTTTTTTTAAAGGTGAGGAGCTACACTATCCCATCCTCTTTTTGTGTTTTGGTTGAGATTACCTTTAATGAATGCGTCTCTTATATTGTAATCCAATTATTATGATAGGTTTGTGTGTGGAAATTAAAAGGATCAAATTGCAGAATCTAATCATTAAAAAGGACTTAATTTAAACACTTCTTAAATGAATAAATCAAAAGTAAGAAAGTTAAGAACTTTGTTTATATTAAACTGCAAAAAGACTAGACAAAAATAAACAAATTGTGTGCCAGTGAAAATAAATAATAATAATTTTGTCAACACTGCAAGCATATGCAATGCTAATTCATTGTTCATGTCCACTCAGTAACTTCACTAATTAATTTCCCCCTGATTTTTAAAACTGAAAGTAATAATTATTAGAACCAGTACAGAATGGAAATTAATAAAAAAAAAAATTAAGTATATATTTTATATGGTCCTAAAGTACCACCTATTGAAGTTGTAAAGAGTAAAACTAATTTTTTGGGGAGGGATTTTATTGTTTCAAAGTTTGTTATTTTATATTTCTGTCATGAATATTCACAGGATTTAGTATGCAATGAATATGTATATGGCAGTGTTGATGTATTTGGTCTTGGCGGTATAGATCTGCTACGCTGCTGCTGCTGCTTTGATTATGGCAGAGCAAGTTCCCGAGATCTGCTACTGCCCGTATATACACAGACATGGCATCTGAGAATATAACATGATGCTGTTGCAAACAATATATATGTAACCCGTAGCAGATCTAAACACAAGTGGAGCTGGGGTGGAGGATGGTCTTCGGCGTAGAATGCTCATTGGCATGTCATAGCAACCAATATCCTGTGCCATGTAGTTATTAACGCAGAAGCAGATTAGGTGACCTATCAGCCTGTGTGTGCATAGACATTTCCTCCAGCTCCTCTGGGGGGATCCCGAGGCATTCCTAAACCAGCCGAGAGACATAGGTCCTCCAGCGTGCCCTGGGTCTTCCCCGAGGCCTCCCGGTGGGACATGCCTGGAACACCTCCGTTGGTAGGCGTCTAGGAGGCATCCAAAACAGATGCCCGAGCCACCTCATCTCACTTCTCTCGATGTGGAGGAGCAGCGGCTCTACTCCGAGCTGTGTCAGAGCTCCTCACTCAATCCATAAGAGTGTGCCCTGCCACCCTTCGAAGGAAACTCATTTCGGCCGCTTGTATCCGAGATCTTGTCCTTTCGGTCATGACCCAAAACTCATGATCATAGGGGAGAGTAGGAACGTAATTTAGAGTATCTTGATGCTACAAAAACAACCATATTAATAATAATAATAATAATAACAAAAATAATAATAAGATAAAAAATGAGTAAATATTTTTTGAACTGAATAATGTAAGAGTTCCATAAGGCATCGATTAATACATCACTTACACTGTAATCCAATTCTTAGGATATCTTTGTGTGAGGAAATTAAAAGTAAAACCGTTTTAAAACAGTTAGCTTTGAATATTAACATTGTATAAAACAGAGCAGCTTTATATGATGTGTATATTTATCTTAATTTCTTGCCTAAATGTTTTTAAACACTGTCTTCATCTGTGTGTTTCCTTCTCTGAATTAATATTCTGCGATTTGAGCCTCCAACCTCTGTCTCTTTAAATATTGTCACAAGAACTTGTTTTTGTCTTGCCTGTATTTATCTTCCATCTCGTTTTATTAGCTCATCGTGAGCATTTGTGAGGTTTGGCAGGTTTAGGTCCTTTTTTACGTCTGTTCACGTAAAGATGATGTCACTTGGCTACCTAAAAAGTAGAGCATAGTGCCCTCTTGTTTTGTAAATGGCTTTCCCTGAAGGAAAGGCTCTTTGCATGCTTTGTATTGCACAACTATCCTTAACTGTGTGTGTATGTGTGTTAGTCTATCTCTAGCCCTCCATACCAATTAGTGCATTATCCCATTAGCTTCTCTCTCTTTCCTGCTTCAATATTCAAGGGAGGATTCAGATCTATTCAGGTAATTTGCAGTCTTGAGGAAAATGCATGGCATGAAATCCTGTTTCTCTCGCAACGTCACCTTCCTGCTTCCCTGCCCAGTCAACTGCACTGCAGCTTACCACCACAAAGACAGCCAAATCCTTCATTTCTTGATGTTGCTCTAATTGACTTTTTAAAAGTGCTTGCTGCATTGTTTTGTTTTGTTTTGTTAGGTTTGCATGTTGATCATTTCTTTATTCCTGTTGGAACTGGTTGTCAATATGTGGGTTCGCTGCTCTAGGATGATGTAATGCTTTAGAAACAAATTTACTGGTAAAATGCAGACATTGGCTTCATTCACACTGCAGGCAAATGTGGCCCAAACCTGATTTATTTTTTTGCCCTTATGTGATTTAATTCCAATTTCAATCCTGACTGTCACGTCAATAAATGTGCTGTATGTAAGTTTTTGACTCTTCTAAAGCATTAAAACACCATAATATCTTTCCAGATATTTAAGAAACAGGACTAGTGAACATTCCTGTTCATCTGAAAAACAATGCTCAGATATTCTGCTTTGAAAATGTGTGTTACGTGCCGAAACGGCTGTCTTTTAGTTATTTTAACCCGCCCAATGCCACTTTAGCCAATTATATTTTAGCACCCTGGGTTGCCTTGTTGGAAAACCACGCATTTCATTCATTCAGTCAGAAAGGCTCTCAAAGCATGTGTTCGTGACTGAAATGTGACCTCCGGTGGACAGCAGAAGCCTTCATAATGAGATGCATGTTTGGAGTTCCACATGAGGTTATTAATTAGCAAATAATGTAAATATTACAAACGTGAACATTAGGTGAGCAGGTTACATTGTGACCCCGTGTCCTAACAACACGCTACATGACGAGATTTGCAGTGATAAGCAATTTGACGGTATACACCAGTCGAAACATGACATAAATTTAAATACAGCCATTCAGAAGCACAGAATATGCACTCACTCATAAAATAGTAATGTTTAGAATCTAATTTATAAAACCTCTTTAACATTATTTCACAGTTCCAAAGTTCAATTTCAAGCGGTTTATTTTCAAGATCTAAGGTGAACTATCGGCTGCTGCTTTCAGTAGTTTGGCAGTAAATGTCAAGTAAAATGGCACTCAAACTCACATTGTTGGCATTTAACAGTGAATAAAACACATGAGGTGTGCCTGAGGTGATCATGTCATCAAGTTTTCTGTTGTTTAGCTACAAATAATAAAGTATTGGTTAGGACAAAAACTTCTTTTATTATGAAAATATTCCTTCTATTGTTTGCCGTTGCCTTATTTAAAACACGATTTAAATCAGCCTTAAACCAACGTTTAGTCTCGATAGTCAGGCTTGTCCCTATTGGTCCTCAATCTGGCAACCTGCGCTTGCATAGGTTTTAATCCAGAAAATGCAATATCTAGTTCAACCATTGGGCGTCAAACTTACATACTGCATCTTTAAGTGCTGTACATATCTGATGTTTTACAATGCGACTTCAATGTGAATGATGTGATTAGAATGTTCAGTGTGTCTCGCTCAATCAGCTTCTAAATTCAATTCTGCTTTCCCTCGAGTGCTGACGATTGTCATTTCAACACTTCTTTTACATTTCACACTTTGATATATGCATTGGTAGTAACAATCAACCATTTACAGTTCGGAAAATACAATGCTGATGCTTGTAAAAATGGCAAAAGCATCATATTAAACATGATTTGATGACATACTTTAATTACATCCATACAGTATTAAAATTGTGTACATAATTAGAAAGTTCAGACTGTCTATAGTTGCTCTTTTTTGCGCATCTGCGTCAGTTCACACTGGAATTCTAAAATTGGACACATTTGCAACAAAGTGAACAGCTATGCAATTTAAATAAGTAATACATTTAAAAAAGGGGTTTGAGAAAATAAATCTGATTTAAGCTTTGCAGTGTGAAACTAGCCATTGAGACTGTGTTATTGCTGTTTTTCATTCTTAAATGAAAATGGTGACATTTATTGATGGAGATATTTTATTGCTCCAGTTTTTATGAATATTATCCATTTATAATTTGTTTAAAGTATTAGTTGTTTTAAAATTTAGCAAATGTTCTTTGAGGCTTTAAATCATTCCTGTGATGCAATTTCAGCATCATTACTTCAGTCTTTGGTCACATGATCCTTCAGAAATAATTCTAACATTTTGCTTCATTATTGATGTTTGTACTGTTTAATATATATTTTTAAAAAGATTTATGATGATTTTTTTCCCAGAATTCATCATTCTCATGCATTTCGAGACATATTTGTATATTTCAGTCAGTAGTAAACACCTAAAAATAATTAATCTGACACCACTTAATATTGACTAAAAGGGACAGATGATCTATGGGGAAAAATATGAGATTGCAGGAAAGATGCTTTTTGTATTTTCTCACAGATATTTTGCAATCTCCCAAAAACACTTTTTGTCTACAAACTTTTGGTAAACACGGTCTCTAATACAGCTTCCCCCATGAAACTTAGCATTTTCTTGCATAGTGTGTTCTCTAGCAAAATTATTGAGTTCCACAGAGAAACTAAGGCACATGCAAAACATTTATATTGTCTCATGAAACTATTTTGTTCTTTTAAATTGTAATGATCCCTTGTGAAAATTTGCCCATAAACACTTACATTTTTCAAAATGTACACATTGTATTCTCTTGCAAAAACGTAATGCTCAAAATACTGAATTATAAGTTTCCCTCCCACTTTATTTCCATCACAAAATGAATGCAAGTAAACAAAAGTTTCTCAGAAGAACACAAAATGAGTTCAATATGTTTTTCCATTCAGTCTAATTTTATTTTTCATAATGTCCCATTAAGGGCTGTGTAGAAACATTTGTTTGTTTGTTTTTTTAAGGAAAAATTTTAACAATAGGATCATCTTTTAGATCATCAGTGTCAAATTAATTAAATAACATATAATGTCCTTCAACATGTCCAAGTATCTCCACATAAATCTGAGCAAATGTCATGAATAGATTTTTCTTTATTTATGAAAAATTGCAGTAGTTTACTTTAGACTTATGCCTCTGTAGCTCCTGAAGTTGACGCTTTGTGGAGTGTTTAAGTAGGTATTCGAGAGCTTTAAACTGTTTTAAGCTTTCAGTGATGTTTTGAGACTATCACTTCATAAATTGATTGTTGTTGTCTAAAACAGGACAGTGGCATTTGATTAAACAGCTTTCAGTCTTATCATTAAAAGTATCGTTATGTCTGTATGTGATGGAGAGATCAGACTGGCTGAATAGATCTGCCCCACTTTGTTCTGACAATTTATGCTTTGAAAATAAGCTGCTTAGCTGAGTGATATTAAAATGATCTCTAGGCGTGTAATGTTAACTTTATAATGGAATGCTGTACTGAGAAGTCAGGAAAATAAAATGGATAGACCACAATTCCCTGGACTATTAAAAGCACTTTAATTTTTCTAATTTAGTTTGAAAGGATGCAAAATTGTTAGTCTTTTTTTTTTTTTTTTTTTTTGAGCCAAATTATTATTTTCAACCTCATCAGTCGATTATTTTCACCTTCTAAAATTTGTATTTTATTTAATTTTTTTCATATTTTTCGATTTAATTGGGATTTTGACATTTTTTTTTCATTGACTCAATATTGCCAAAATTGACAAAATATTCCCAACATCAAAACAATAAAAGTATAATGCAGCTTTACAATATATATTTTTTTATTCATTAAAATGTCTCCCGTTTAATCCAACTTTTTTTCCCCCTAAGCAACAATATCTAACATTTTACAGGTGACACCCAAACTGTAAAACTGCACCTTCTATATATTGATACACTTTTCTGTTTGTGGGAAAAGTTGTTTGTGATGACCATTGGTTCATTATGTATCTTTCTCATCACCCCCTGCATATGGCTGTGTTAACGTGTCTATCTGTGTAACAGAAGATATGTAGATGTTGGTAATTCAAAATACAGACATATTACCTCTATAAATTAATGAAATACAGTAGTTTACTGTAAAAATGAGAAATTACTTTTATGGTTTGGACCGTATTTCAACGGTAAAATACTGCCAACCACAGCTGCCGTTTTTTTACCATAAATTTTCTGGATTTTTTTTACAATGCACCCAACAAAATGTCTTTCAGTCTAACAGTAATTTATAAACCAATATATATATAAATGTTTGTATATTATATTTTGTATAATTTTAAATAATTTACATATAATAAGTTTAAATATTTTAAATATAATACAAGTCAGTATGATCCCCTATTCTTTTTAAATATTTTATTTAGCACAGGTCAGAATTTCGTGAAATTTTTCCATAAAGAATATTGGTTTAAGTGACGATCTGACAATATTTTACTATGTGTAACTTCTTTTTTGATCATTTGCAGTAAGTAATTTGCATTTAATATGCTGTCTATGTTAGACCTGCACAATTAATAGAAAAAAAAAAAAATTACGATCACGATTCGACCCCACACATGATCTTAATCCAGCATCTCTCCAATTCAGCCAATTATATGGACACCTACAAATAGTCTTAAAAATGTCACATTCTGTATTTATAAGGTATAATTCACCCAAAAATGTCATTTCTGTCTTCGTGTAATGATGTATTCCTGGCCGCAAAATCGCACGTGAGCTGACGCAGAAAATAAATGTTTGCTGGGTCAGTATAACTACTGTAGCCTATATAATGTTGAATGTAATGCAAGAGGGAATCTGATAATGAAAAATGTTTCATTTTACCAGTGAAAAAAATGGTCTAATAATGTTGTCAATGACAAATGACAAGCATAGGTCTCAAACATAAAAATTCATCTTTAGAATTATGAATGGTTGTATTCTGATGTCATCATTTTACTGTGAATTAACAACCAGAACATATTTAAAGTCTGTTAAAGTCCAACCTTCCAAGTCTATACAAATTTTAGCATTTTAACCAACAGTAGACCTACACATAGGCCTAATATTATTATTGTTGTTTTACCATATGTTTGAGAAATAACAATAATAATAGCCTACTCATGTTAACCTTTTATCTACAGAATTGAGAAAATAGTGATCTCGATTTTAAGCAAAAAAAAAAATCATGATTCTCATTTTAGCCAGAATCGTGAAGCTCTAGTCCATACACAGCCCCAAATCAGAAAAGGTTGTGACCATATGGAAAACGCAAAAAAAAAAGAAAGTAGTGATTTCTAAATTAGTACATTAACTTTTTTTTAAATGTATTGCAAGAACCAAAACAATAAAAATCATGTATTGTGATAATGTTTGTTGTATTGTCTGCAATGAAATACAAGTCAAAGTAAATTTTGAAATCACTCCATTTTTATTAGTATTTTTCATACTATCCCAACTTTTTCTGATTTGGGGCTGTATGTAAAACAACTGTAAATGTAAAATGACAATGCAATGTCTAAACTTCTCTTGTGTATTATAAGTATTTGACATTTTTCTTGGCTCAACTGCCATTTTGGTTATATCTCACTGAGCTTGTCTTGGTGCATTATCCCTTCTCTCCAAAGGTTTTATGTGATGCTTGGCCAAAAAACAAAAAGACCGTATTGTTACTAGAGCTGCACAATAAATATATCGTTTCAGCATCGATTTCGCAATGTGTGTGTCCGCAATAGTCACATTGCAGGATATACCATGTTAAATTGGCAGTATAGTTGTTCAGCAATTGAGAATACATGATATTTGTGGAGTCATTGCAACGTATTACCATAAGAGAGTGAAACTTTATCATTTGCATGTGTTTTTTAAGGCATTTCAAGAAAGTGTAAAGCTTTCGGGCACAACAACGTGAAACAGTTGTAACCTTAATGAAGGAAAATTATACTGATTTATTAATACAATGAAGACTATACAGTGCTACTTTACTGTACATTATTACATTTCTGTATCTAAAACCATAAAGAACTGTTTATTGTGCTCTTTTCTTTGTTCTATTGTAAGTATTCTTGCAATTTTATTTTTTATACATGACACAACCTGTCAAAATCAACCCAACCAATCTAAATAAATGATTTCTGTCACTACAAACAGAGCTATTGAAGCCAACTGGTGAAATTGTATCCACATCACAATAATATTGCAGCAAAACAAAATATTGCAATGTCAGATTTTCCAATATCATGCAGCCCTAATTGTTACCTACCTATTTGCATAGTTTTAGCAATTTTGCCAACATATTTGGAATAGTCTTTGTGGTTGTAAAGCCTTAAAATGTTCTTTAAAATGAGTTTTGGAAAAGAGCTGCTGGCACATGTGTCTTCAGATAGTGAAGCTACTGTCTGTGTTCAACATGCTGACTGTCCTTAAGGCACCTCTGCTCTGTTGTCCACACCCACAGTGTCAAATTGCTGTGTTTTTGGTATGCTTTCCGCATCTGAGAACTCTAGACTGTTTATCTATGACAGACTCCATCCACCTGTTTTAATAATTAATATATTTTTGTCATCCCAGGAACTTTAGGGTAGGCTAGTTCAAACATTGTAAATGTTTGGCATCTTTTTGTTAGGTCAGTTTGCCAATTAGATCTACAGCTATGAAAAGCATTGTGAACCACTTGCAAATCATTAAATAAAAAGTATGGAAACGTTTAGTTGTGATAGAAAATCTGGGATATTCCACCAAATGTTATCATGTTTACCAATTTCATTTCATGCTTTTTAATAACGGTTTATTTTAAATTTAGAAGGTGTCATCAGTATATTGTTCTATGAAATCCAGACATACTTCAGATTTCATCATCCACAATTCACTGTTAGAATTTTATTTCCTAGAGCACCCTAATATCCTAGCCCCCTGATATCTGGAACATGCAGATGGGGCCCTGTAGTAGGTGCGAAAACTCTAATAATGTGGAACATGTAGATGAAAGTACCTTGAAGAGAAGGTTCGCTCACCTGTCCTTAGCTTTGTTGTAAAGGTGTCTGAACGTCTTTTCCCTTTCTGAGCCAGAGAACTTGGTTGATTAGCTTTTGTCTCTTTTTGATGAAGACTCTGGATATACTGCATTTGTTACTGGAAAAAGGCTCCAATGTAGTATGTCTTTTTTGACATTTACTCATTTAACAGACAGTTTTATCCAAACTTGAAAATTTTTGAAAATGCAAACAAACATTATCTAGTCACTACTATATTTAAACACACACACACACACACACACACACACACGTGATTGTCTCTTCTAAGATGTAGCTGTTGCCATTGTGTAAGGCTCACTGGAATAACAATCTGATTGGTCAATCACTACATTCCAAGGTATGTTATTTCCGAAATAACACAGGCTCATTCTGAGTACTAACAGGCATCTTGACCGTAAATGACCTTTGGTGAATACATTCACATAGAATTATTTGTTGCTATTTGACTGTTCATCTTGCGCCCGAATAACAATAAAAACAAATAGGTTAGTGTAGGCTGCATCCAGCTGTTTTAGAACATGTTTTTCTTTCTAGAAGCTTTGTTAAAATTATATATTGAACATGTAATATTCATGTCAAATTGTACATCCAAATGGCAGAATAAAGCATTTTAGTCTTATACAATAATAATTTAACCACAGTGTACTTTACGCAGGACCTTATGACTCGCATACTATTGTAACCGCTATACTGAATACACTGATTCAGTGGGTAACCAATCATCAGTTTGTTTGGGTGTGAAATAATCGTTCACTTTTTGTTTGACATGGATACACAGTAGTAAGTGTGAGATGTGTATGTCAAGGGGTCAATTAGTGGGATTTATTAATATAAAATTCATTCATTAAATGATTTCCTTATAAATAAGCTGTTTGTGTTCAGAGTTGAACTGAACTGAAGTCTTTATCAGTACTTTTGCTTTGTTTAGGCCATGGTTTGACCTGGTATTAACATGTTTTGCCCCCATTTACACCTATACTGAATGTCATCCACTTGAGATCACACTTGTGATTAAAACGCATCTTAATACCAGGTGTAAAAGGATCCTTAATTGCATGTTATTTAGGATTATGTGTTTTGTCTTTGTTTCTTGCATGTGTTTACATAGAAGAAAATGTTGTTTACTGTGTCAAAAGACAACTTGAGGTGCAATCTTAGTTGACTGAAATGTTACACTTGTAAGTTTGCCATTTTTGCCTATGGTGAACAACATAACTGATCTCTCTCCTCTCTCTCTCCTCACAGTTTTTCCAGAGGACGCAGATGCAAACGGCCCGGCCCACCATTCCAAGCAACACCCCACCCATTCGGCCCACATCTCAGACCCCCACAGTTTATTCTCCCAATCAGCACATCATGATGACCATGGCTCATGTGCCCTTTCATTCCCCACAGACAGCGCAGTACTACATCCCTCAGGTCAGACATTACAAGATTGTAGACAGGAATCACATTACACTTACTATATCTAGACTGTGTGTTTACATCAGGTTATTTCAATGTGCTAGACTGTGTTTGTTTGTGTAAACATTAGACTTCAGATTGTCTGGTTAATGTATTGTATTTATGTTGGCATATACTGTGTATATAGATACAGTTAAAGTCAGAATTATTAGCCGTCCTCAATTATTAGCCCCCCGCTATATTTTCCCCAATTTCTATTTAATGGAAGGAAGATTTTTTTAAACACATTTCTGAACATAATAGTTTTAATAACTGATTTCTTTTATCTTTGTCATGATGACAGTACATAATATTTTACAAGATACTAGTATTCAGCTTAAAGTGGCATTTAAAGGCTTAACTAGGTTAATTAGGCAAGTTAGGCAAGTCATTGTATAATGATTCAATTCAATTCACCTTTATTTGTATAGCGCTTATACAATGTAGATTGTGTCAAAGCAGCTTCACATAAAAGGTCACAGTAAATCGGAACAGTGTAGTTCAGTTTGTAGTGTTTAAGTTCAGTTCAGTTTAGCTCAGTTCAGTGTGGTTTAATAATCACTACTGAGAGTCCAAATACTGAAGAGCAAATCCAACGATGCGCAGCGCTATAGATCCCGAACCATGCAAGCCAGTGGCGACAGCGGAGAGGGAAAAAAAACTTCACTAATTGGCGAAAGTGAAGAAAAAAAAACCTTGAGAGAAACCAGGCTAAGTTGGGCACGACCATTTTAATTTCTCCGCTGGCCAAACGTCTTGTGCAGAGCTGCAATCTCAGTGGCAGAGGCTGGAAGCTGGCCTCAGCGAAGACTCGTCTGTCTCTGGAACGTCACAGCAATCAGTCTCATGTTCCACTCCTCCATGACCACCTGCTGCTCGGGTGGTTTGTACTGTAGACAATCGAAAAAAACTGTCTTGCTTAAGGGGTCTAATGTTATTGACTTAAAATGGTTTTTAATGGACATTAAGAAAATTAAATGCTGTTTTTATTCTAGCTGAAATACAACAGATAAGACTCTCTGCAGAAGAAACAATATTGTAGGAAATACTGAACATGTTAACATGTTTAATTTGTGATTGTACAGTACCGTCACAGTGCTCCTCAGTATGTGGGACCTCCTCAGCAGTACCCTGTCCAGCCCACTGGACCCAGTACCTTCTATGCTCCACCCAGTCCAGGGGAGTTTCCTGCACCTTATGGTGAGTTTAGCACTCTCATTCTCTCCATCTCTGCCAGCTTACAAACACCTGCAGATTGCGTTTGACTTTCTAATGCAGTCTACTGAGCTACATTTAAATGCCTTTTACTAATTTATTGTAGGAAGGACATGCAATATTTTACAAAACATCCTGGTGTAATGTTTTTTTATGAATCTGAGTTCATTAGGGATGTTTTTTTGTTTGTTTGAAACATTATACGCCTTTTGAGCTGCTTGTTATTGCAAGTATCTAATTGTTGATGGTGTTACTGGTGTGAAGCTGATTAAAACACTTGTCTACAACGTCACCAACATCCCTGTCATTTTAGGGTTTTGTATAGTATTAACCATTTAGTTTTGTTAGAAAAAACACAGCAAAATATAACTGAATGTGCTGCAGATCAGCAGCAGGAGTCCGATTTCATTTATAAGTGAATGGTGCTTGCGCCATCAGTTTTTGGTACTTGTGTTATATGTTACTTGTGTAAACTAGTAAGTGCAAGTAAACTAGTAAGTGCACTCATGCTATGTTATTGAGTGCCTTCGCCTCGGCAATCAGTGAAAAACCGATTGCATTTTACCACTTGCCAGATTTATCCCATTGAAAATGAAATGACTGCCACGTCCCATGTAAAACAAACTTGTTGAGGAAAGCAAGAGAGTGACACAGGAAGAAGTGCTCATCTTTGGCAAGAGAGAGCAGTCAGCGCAGCCTGTGAAAGAAGATAAACATTTTAAGTTTGTTATAGTAATGTTTTGTTGTTGCTGATACAATCAGTTGATGCTCAATTCTCGCTAATTCGATTAGTAAAAGAAGTTAAATAGCACACTGAATTTATCCTGGTATAAGCGGTGGCATCACACGTCGGTGGAGAAATTACATCGCTGTCACAACCCTACAGCCAATCACATGGCAGTAACCCTTCTCATTTAAGCGTGCAGATGTGGTTAAGATAATCTGTTGACGTTCAAGCTGAGCATCAGAATGAGAAAGGGGATTTAAGAGAAGGTTTTTAGTGCCAGGCAGGCTGGTCTGTGTATTTCAGAAACTGCAGATCTAGAGGAATTTTCATGCACAGGGGGTGAATGATTGATTCAAGAAAAAGTAATTCCATTTTATGTAAGAGTAATTTTTAAATACTTAAAGGAATTGTTCACCCAAAAAGCAAAAAATTGACGTCATTTACTTTAATACGGAATTTGTCTTGTTTGCTTTTTGAGCAGCAGGACCTCCCTACTATCCTGGGCAGCCCGTGTACACACCATCTCCACCCATTATAGTGCCTACACCACAACAACCTCCACCTGCTAAGAGGGAAAAGAAAACAGTGAGTCTATATTTACTATTTGTTCTGCATCATTTTTTGACTTGGAGTTTAAATTTGGATTTGTTTTCAGTTTTTACACATTGAAATACAGCCTTTTACAGTCGTACAAAATTATTTACAACCACAACCATATATATATATATACACTGTGTTTATAAAGATGTATACAGTCAAGCATCAGATTTTTAATTCTCCTGGCAAATTGTGACTTAAAGTTTTTGTTCAAATGTAAATAAATGCTTTTGTACAGCGTCTTATTATCTTTTGGGGGAAGCCTGTATCATTTCTGGTCAAGTCGGCTTTTAAATTATTGTAGAAATTAAGCTTTTGGTTTATTTGTCCATCCAAATAATCTTGACAAATTAACACATTAGTTCTTTGTCTGTTCATTTTCTTTAAAGATCCGCATCCGAGACCCTAACCAGGGTGGCAAGGATGTCACAGACGAAATATTATCAGGAGTGGGTGGGAGTCGAAACCCAACCCCACCGGTGGGACGGCCCTCTTCCACTCCTACACCTCCTCAGGTAAAATGGCTAATCAGAGATCAAATCACACACGAAAAGCACAGTTAAGTCATTGTTAAAATATCTTGATTCAAACACCTCTGTAATCTTAATTCTAAATGATCACAATTAGCATGTTTATTCAAGGGAGCAGGCCTCATGTATAGTTGAACCTCTTCAACTAGCATTCTTTTTTCTGAGTGATAAACATTGAATTTGGGACAGAAGTGCTGAGATCGTTTATAGTTTGGTTGTAAACATTAATGTCTGCTGTCAAAATAATTGTTTGAAACCAGCTTAATGATTCAAATGAAGGCAGTAATGATAACATTGTTTTATTAAGAATGTACTTGCCGCTGAATAACTTACTCAATAGATTCATAAAAATGCTGATTCATCTTGTACACGTGAAGTGTTTGAGTGAGTTATTGAATGATTCTTTCAAAATGAGATTTATTTTTTTTATGAAGGAATATAATTTTTTCTCAATCTTTAGTAAATTATTTAAATTTGTTATTTATTTATATATATATATATATATATATATATATATATATATATATATATATATATATATATATATATATATATATATATATATATATATATATATATATATATATATATTCTGAATTGATTTTCATTCAGAATCCTGCAGCTCTTAACAGTGTACAGATGTATATTTAGTTTGATATTGTTTATTTTCAGTATTTTGCACCTTTTTTTGCAGTTTAAATGAATAATAATAATAATATTGTTTATGTATTTATTTATTTATATAATTTTTTTTGACTATAGCTAGTTAGAAATCAGCCAGAACACACAAATAAGCGTACAGTCTTTATACCATAGCAGCCCCACTTATTGACTTTAAAGCCACACTGCCAGAGTTCCATTCCTTCACAATCAGGAGTTTATCTTCCTATCTAAAGCTTATGTCCTCAGGTCAGCGCCTTTGCTCAGTAGTTATTACTTAACAATTTGATCTTTTCTGCAGTGTATTGCACTTTTAACGAACAGCGAACAAAGCAACTGTATTGTTTCAGATTTTTATAAAATGTTGCATATAGTGTCAACTGTGTTGTAGTTGTTCCTCATGAGTGTTTGTGTCATCCTGATCCCTGTGTGTAACCTTTACAGTGACTCTTCATCTACACTCTCTAGTAGACTATTCCTCACCTTCAGTGTGCCTGATGTAAAACAGGGGTTTTCAAGCTGCCGAAAATTAAGTGTGCGAATATAGTTTGCACAAAATACAGCTTTGGTAAATTAAACTTGGTTCAAACCAAATTGTAAAAAAAAAATTAAATATAAAAGAATCTGCAATAAAGTAACAATTAATTTCAGAAACTAAACAATGATTTATATATAAAAAAACAACAACAAAAACAACACACTATTAATGGGGTTTACACTCACCAGCCACTTTATTAGGTACACCTTAAGCCTGGTTTATACTTCTGCGTCAAGTGATCGGCGTGACGCAAGGCGCATGCAACGCGCGTAGCTGTGAATTCATACTTCTTTCTTTTGCTCTGCAATAACACTTCCAAAACGCTAGTTGGCTGTGACGTGTTTTTGTTCCTCTGTGTCGAGTTTCTTCACTGGTGTTTTGTTTTTTCTAAACGCTTCCTTAATGTACAAGTGGCGAGTACAACTCGCTCATTTTGAGGCAGGAACCGGCGGACGTGCAACAACTTTAACCATGAGATAAACACAAAACCAAACTTCCCACTAGAGCTCCCTCACGGGACTCGTCACTTATAAACAATCGCTCCATCTGGCTCGCGCAGCTCTCGGTCCCGCCCACACTCGTCAGTGCTACCAAGCCGACCAATCACAGAGCTTGCGCTACACATTTTTTGAGAGGTGCGCGTCAGCACCACTGACGCCACAGCGAGCGTTATGCATCCACGCATAGGCCGCGCCATAGCATACGCGTGCGTTTGACGCAGAAGTATAAATCAGCCTTTACTAGTACCGGGTTGGTACAAAATGTTGAATACTGGAAATGTTCCTCAGAGAGTTCGATCTATATTGACATGATAGCATCACGTAGTTGCTGCAAATTTGTCGGCTGCACATCATGATGCAAATCTCCCGTTCCACCACATCCCAAATATGCTCTATTGGATTGAGATATGGTAACTGGGGGGCCATTTGAGTACTGTGAACTCATTGTCATGTTCAAGAAACCAATCTGAGATGATTCATGCTTTATGACATAGCGCGTTATCCTACTGGAAATAGCCATCAGAAGATGGGTACACTGCGGTCATAAAGGGATGGACATGGTCAGCAACAATACTGTGGCATTAACACGATGCACAATTGGTACTAATGGGCACAAAGTGTGCCAAGAAAATATCCCCCACACCAGTACACCACCACCACCAGCCTGAACCATTGATACAAGGCAGGATTGATCCATGCTTTCATGTTGTTGACGCCAAATTCTGACCCTACCATCCGAATGTCTGACCCTACCAGCAGAAATCAAGACTCATCAGACCAGGCAACATTTATTCCAAACCTATTGTCTAATTTTGGTGAGCCTGTTTGAATTGTAGCCTCAGTTTCCTATTCTTAGCTGACATGAGTGACACCCTGTGTTTTCTTCTGCTGCTGTAACCCATCCACCTCAAGGTTCGATGTATTGTGTATTCAGAGATGCTTTTCTGCATACCTCGGTTGTAACGAGTGTTTATTTGAGTTACTGTTGCCTTTCTATAAGCTTGAACCAGTCTGGCCATTCTCCTCTGACCTCTGGGATCAGCAAGGCATTTGCACCCACAGAACTGCCACACAGTGGATATTTTCTCTTTTTCAGACCATTCTCTGTTAACCCTAAAGATGGTTGTGCTTGAAAATCCCAGTAGATCGGCAGTTTCTGAAATACTCAGACCAGCCCGTGTAGCACCAACAACCATGCCACATTCAAAGTTACTTAAATCACCTTTTTTCCCCATTCTTGACCATGTCTACATGCCTAGTTGCTGCCATATGATTGGCTGATTAGAAATTTGTGTTAAACAGTTGGAGGGTTTACCTAATAAAGTGGCCAGTGAGTGAAAATTATAGTTTGTGGGTCAAATTTGGTGGGGTTTGGCATTAAATCGTTAAAAATAAACCCTGATTTATGCCTTGGTTCAGAAAGTGTTAGGTGAAAAGTCTAACAAGTGTAAAAGCAAAAAAAAAAACAGTTGAATTCATTAAAAATTAAGAAAACTACATGATGAACTTTTTATTAGGATAATGAATCCCTATATAGAAGGTCGATCTCACTATATTTTGACACTTCCTGTCTTCTCTCCTTGAATGTTAACAGTGTTCGTCTCTCCTTTGCTCTCTTTCCCCTTTTCCCTCCCCATGTTTTGTCCATTTCTGCCCCCTCTTTCCTGTCCATTTTCTGTGTTTCTGTTTTCCCCTGCTCTGTCTTTGTCTGCATGTGTGCGTGCGTGCCTTGTGTCTATATGTTGCTAGTTTTTATGTCCACACCCTCATTATCCTTACATTTTCTACCTCAAATCCCAGCAGCTGAACAGCCAGGTAGCAGATCATGGGCACATCATGTATAATGTGGACAGCAGCCCGCACCTTCCTGCACCCCTCAACTTGAAAGCAGGTCAGGCTTTGCTATAGTTGTCACTTTCTATCCTCAGGTTCAGAGCAGGGGTTCTCAACTGAGAGTCATAGGCAGCAATAAAAACTGTACAAAAAATTGTACATGCCTGTAATTTAACCATATGTTATGTCTTAAAGCAGTTCACCACTTTTTTCTAAATGGGTTTGATTTATTTGATTTATGGAGTTAACAGTTGAGTTTGAGCCATTTTAATCCGATCAGCCGATCTCCAGTTCAGACTTGTCATCATCAGCATCAGCCTAAAAATGACAAAGAGTTTTTATTATTATTATTATTATTTTATTATTATTTTTTTTTACACGCCTATGATAAAACTATATGTAAACCATATGTAATGCCTTAAGGGAATTCCCCACTTTTTAAAATTTTATTATAATTTTTTTATTTTTTATTTAATTCTGCTAGAGTTAACTATTGAGTTTTACAATTTTTTTAATCCATTCAGCCAATATCTGGGTCCTGCTATGACACTTAGCTTAGCATAAATCATTGAATCAGATTAGACCATTAGCATCATCCTTTTTTTGGAAATTCATTTTACATCTCGCTATAGTTAGCAATTGAGTTTTACCATTTTTTTTTTATCCGTTCAGAAGATCTTCTGGTCTGATTTGTGATGATGCTTAGCTCAGCATAAATCATTGAATCGTATTAGACCATTAGCATCAACATCAAAAATGGCCAAACAGATTTGATTACAATATTGTACATGCCTATACAAAACCACATGTAAACCACATGTGTTATCCACTTTTTTACATTTTTTTTATTGATAAACAGGCTTATTTTATATCTCTACTAGATTTAACAATTGAGTTTTGCCATTTTTTTAAATCCGTTTAGCCGATCTCCAGGTCTGACTTGTGATGATGCTTACTTCAGCTTAGCATAAATCATTGAATCGTATTAGACCATTAACATCACCCTCAAAAATGGCCAAACAGATTTGAATTAAATATTGTACATGCCTATACTAAACCACATGTAATGCCTTAAAGGAGTTATCCACTTTTTTTTTCTTTTTTTTAAGAAATAGACTTATTTTACATCTCCATCAAATTTAACTATTGAGTTTTGCCATTTTTGATCCATTCATCTGATCTCCTGGTCTGAAATTTGATGATGCTTTACTTTAGCTTAGCATAAATCCTTGAATCAGATTAGACCATAAGCATCACCCTTAAAAATGGCCAAACAGATTTGATTAAAATATAGCACATACCTATAATAAAAGCATATGTAAACCATATGTAATGCCTTAAAGGAATTCTCCACTTTTTTTGGAAATAGGCTCATTTTACAACTCCACAAGGGTTAACAATCGAGTTTTACCATTTTTTTAATACATTCAGTCGATCTTTGGGTCTGACTTGTGGTGATGCTTACCTTATCTTAGCATAAATCATTGAATCGTATTAGAATATTAGCATCACCCTCAAAAATGACCTAACTGGTTTGATTCAAATATTGCACATACCTATAATAAAACTATATGTAAACCATATGTAATGTCTGACAGGAATTCTCTAGCACTTTCATAAAGATGCCATAATGTTAAATTGCTGAGAAGAAAGAGTAGAAAGTTTTTAATGTCAGAATTGCAAATGTTAGTTTTGTGATATCTGAAAATTTAGATGCAATTGTTGTCCTGCAACAGAGCTCTGTTCTTAAATGTCTCGAGGCAAATCCACAATGGTAGCTTCAAAATTATCAACAATGTGATCTGCTATCTCTTATGTATTATCAGTAAATGAGCCGGCAGTATATTAAAGTGAATTCAGTCACCTGTGAGCAGAGTAACTAAATTGGAAAACCACAAATATAAATACATTTTATTAAAAGCCACAAACAAAAATAGACTGAAATTGCATGTAGACCGTTTACAAGTGGTTGGTGTGTGAATGCGGCATATTATAACAGGACATAAAGACACATGCAATATTTTGATATGGTAAATTATTACTGTCACAATGTTTTGGGTATGTATGCAGGGTTTTTCAGTTATAGCTTTTTATTACCAATTATGTGAACAGCTTGTAATGAAAGTTGTCTGTATGAGCCTGTAGATGTATTTTCATGTTAAAGGTATAGTTACCTAAAAATGTAAATGTTATACCCTTTACTTATTCTCAAGGGGTTTCAAAACTTTAGGAATTAAATTTTTTCTGAACACAAAAATATATTTTGAATGTTGGATACCCTATTGACATCTATGAAATTTTTTTTATGTTGCAATTAATCATCACTTTTCTGCGAATAATCACATTATTATACACAAAATTCAACAATGTATTCAAAACTAGTGTATTGTGCACTTTTATGTTTAAAAGTTCTGCTATGAACAAAAGTGCTATAACTTTTAAATGACTAAGTTGTTTTTTTTTTATTTCAGTATTCCCTTTGCTTGATAACAGTTAAAAAGATCTTGTAAATATTTGCTTAAACTTTAATGGAATCAAATTAGTTCCCAAACTAAAACTAACTGCCAGGGAGTTTAGTCATAATTGGGTGATTGTTACATCAGTGGTTCTCAGTCCTTGCAACACACTGTTCTCATATAACCAACTCAATAGATGAGAGATTTATGCACAAACTGTGTTGAGACCAACAGGGTCCCTACATGGTGATCACTAGTCTCTACTACCCCTTGCAGGGGAAATCTTTACTACATGAGAAAGTTCGCTCACAGATTTGCGCAATGCCACTGCCTGCAGTGT
Organism: Danio aesculapii; assembly: GCF_903798145.1. Lineage (NCBI taxonomy): Eukaryota > Metazoa > Chordata > Actinopteri > Cypriniformes > Danionidae > Danio > Danio aesculapii. The sequence continues at coordinate 43,411,946 of NC_079457.1, forward strand.
ATGTATTGCACATTTCAGTTATAAAGTAATTACCTCAGACAAATGCAGAAAACCCAAACACTATGACCAATTTTTTTCTACCTCCGTGAATAATTCTATTAAATAAAACGGTCCCTCACTGGTGGAAAAATCTTCCCAATCCCACGTGAATGGCTAATACTTTGGTATCATACAGATGGCAACTAAAAACTTTCTTCCGCAAACACTTTAAATATAAATAAATGAAAATAAATCCCCTCCACATCTTTACTCTTGCTCTCTGAGTAGTATCAGTTTCTTTGTATAAGTTATAAATGAAAGTTATAAGAATAGAAATTCTTGTGTGTATTACCACTTCATGTTGAGTTCGTAAGTTTCTTTGAACAAAATATAAATCTAGCTACAGCAAGGGTTTGTCAGTCGTGCTGGAGAAAGTGGCACACCTCATGTTTTCTCCACGTTTTTAAATGCGACATGAACAGCCAAAAAGAACAAATGTTAAGTGAAACAAAATATATAAGCATATAAAATGTGCAAAGTGGTGGCTAGGACATTTTTTTTCTCAGTAAAAATAAATAATATGTGACATTTATGGAGGTTTATATAATGTACCTGATACATTTCCTTGTTTAATTTCCACCTTTAGATGACAAGCCAAAACTAGAGTTTTCCACGCAAAGAACAGTATCTCCTGGTCTGCGGCAGCCTGACACTCCTCTGGAAAGAAGAGATCCCAGCAGCCCAGTCCAAACACCCACCTCTCCCCCACACAAACATGAGCTTCCCCCCTCCGACTCAGAGACGGCCTCAAGTGTAGCTACAGCCCCGACTCCTTCCATACCTGCCTCAACAGAGGAGTCAGCTGATGCCCCGAGCCCGTTAGCTGAGTCCAGTCTCACTAAAGCTATTACACCTGAACCAGAGAGCTCTGAGCCAGAGAAATCCTTCTCACCACCACCACCTCAGAGTCTGTCTGCATCCCTCGCCCAGCACGAAAAAGCCGTCAACGGGCTCACAGACGTTGATGCTGCTCCACTGAGTGAAGACTTGGAAACCCAACCCAGGGAAGCCTCTCCATTGCTGCCTACTTCCAGTGTGCCCCAGTCAGAGCCCAGGCCTGTCACACCGGTGCTGGAGGAAGAGTCGGATCCAATCAAGGTGGACAGTCCTTTGCCTCCTGTTGAGGATGATGCTGGATGTCCTGACGACGTTTCCCCCTCCCTCTCCACCTCCACGACTGCTGCTATCTCCACCACTCCTCCTGCTCCTCCTCCAGGACTCTCGCACCCCAGTCAGGTTTCTGCAGGGTCAGACAGGAGACCCTCTACTGGAGCAGAGATCAAAGAAACAGGGAAGGAAAATGAGGCCTTGCCGGACAAGAAAGGAGAGCCTTTCTTACAGTCCAGAAAAAGCTCAAATCAAGGTGAGTGCTTCAAATGTATGCAGGTCGTGAGATAAAGGGTGCAAGGGTTGTTCAGTTAACTCAAGAATGTGTTTTACAGCTACATCTAGTGCACCAAAGACCTGGAAGAAGCCAAAAGAGGACATGCCTGTAGGGCAAGATCAGAATCCAGACAAAGAGGTAAAACAAACAAACAAATGCACACTTGCAGAATTTGCTGAATTGCAGATCTTTTTCTTTGTTGCTGCATGGGGAGTGCCAAAGTGACCAGGGCCTTCCTGTAGGCTGCTTAAAATCTCCGTTAAGAATTGTCATCAGCCAGAGCAGCGTTTCTCAGTTGGGTGTCAATACTGTTTTCAGTGGCTTACGAAGTGTTTTTGTGATGCAAAACTTTAATTTTGAAAGAAAGACGCATGTTAAAGCCGTTATGCTTCTATCAGATGTGGTTCAAGTGTGAGAGAATCGAGCTTTCCTAATTCGGTGTCTGCCGTCGGATCAGATACTGAAATGTAGCATCAGTGTTCCCAACCTGTCAGCTTTTATACTGTACTCAGCAGCTTTTTAATGCTACACACACAATACCTCACTGCATTATAAAGAGCAAACTATATTACTGGCATGAAACTAGCTGTAAGCTATGCACTTTCCAAAATTCACCAATAAAAGTCTTTTACTGGGACTTTGCTGGCTGATTTGCATGTTGATTCTAATCGGGAGGCGTTTGTGTTTCATTTAGTTAGTTTGTATTGTGTAGTATTTACCACGGTATGTTTTTCTGTCAAAATATTTTTTGACACTTATTCAATTGTGTTAGTGGGACAGTACAGGCTACGCGTGTGTGTGTGTGTGTGTGTGTGTGTGTGTGTGTGTGTGTGTGTGTGTGTGTGTGTGTGTGTGTGTGTGTGTGTCCAACATCTTGGTGAATTACATTAGTTTGGGTTTTTATACATTTCAAAAAAGAGAAAATTTTCACTTTAGTGATGTCAAGGCTTCATTTAAATGGCACAAGATGCCTTCTGACAATGAGGGAAAAATGCCTCACAGCAAGTTGTTTTCCATCTCATTTGATGGCATTTTTAAAATAACCAGTCCAGGAGGTGGCGCTGATCGATAACAGTTTTTAGTTCAAAGACGTTAAAAGCAAGTAAAATAGATAATGTGACTCTTATTACACATCAGCTGGCGACCAAAGTTCTTAGCATCCTCCTTGCGTATACACGCAAAGCATAATGGGTACTTTTGCGTTCTAAGAAAAAGGTCTGTATGTATATATCATATTTGATGCATCTGGCTTATTTTGCTCTACATTTTGAATTATCATATTTGTATACAGTTTTATGAAATTTTCAACCTTTAAGGCTTTTCTATTGATTTTATTTATTTAATATATTTTTTAGTTTGAAAAGGAAGCTTTATAGTTCAGTGTTAAGGGGTTTTATTGCAAACAAACAAGTGTAAACAGGTAATAAAACATAATACATTTTAATTTTTTGTTTAATATATACTAGGGGTGTCAAAATTAATTGTTTCTTTGATGCACCTCGAACAATTCGATATTGGTTCAGTAGTAGATCATCACTGGTTATTAAGTACTCGTGTCATTTATCTCCTATGCGCTAAGTGGTGGTAGAATACTATGGCGAAAAAGGCGAGGACGAGTAAATAAAATACTCCAACTAAAGCAGATAATTGTGCACAAAATTCACTACTTGTAAGTTTGCTGACAGTCTTTCACTGACACTGAAGAAGATACAGCACACAAGCTGCTATTTCACTACTAGGGAGAAGCTTAAGCTGTAAAACTCCATCTCTGCTTCTCTCTCTCTCTCTCTCTCTTTCTCTCTCTCTCTCTCTCTCT